>NC_137206.1:25343205-25390705 GCF_960531495.2 Zeus faber | reverse complement strand
ATTGTTCTAGAAGGTGAGGGATGTTCTCCTATAGTGAGAGAAAAAAAAATGGATCACACGCGTGACCTAAAACGAAATTCCAAAATCTGATCCCCTAAATGCTCTCTGGTATCTCAGTCGGGTCAAAGCTTATTCATTGGTGTAGTTGTACAAAAAACGTTCAACTTTACACATTGTTTAACTTTATAAGACGTTCATACAAACACAGGGGAAGACTGGAAACGCCCTTATTACTGGAAAATTACTGGATGATTTTGGATATGGGTGATTTTAAAGCTTCAATTGCTGATGTTTTTAGCAACAGGGGATGGACTTATGAAAACTCCCACTGGATCCTATACGACATCCTATAAGATCCAGTAGGATTCTATATAGAATGCCCCCCTCCGCCGGCTCGCAGTTTATTTCAAGTTTATTAATATCACTAGTGCCGCGTGTCTAAATTGCACCGAATTCAACGCCGCACGTCCTCGGGTCCCCAGCGATACACCTCACAGTAGATCAGGCGAACGATGGAAGGACATGCAGACATACATACATATATACAGACTGAGATTCCTTCCTTTGTAGTTGATCAAATCAAAGTGAACAGTGAAGACTGATCTTCACAATCACATGATTGTGAATGTGAGGTGTCTATATATTGAATAAAATAATATGTCATTTAATAGTTTAATAGATAGTGCCCTCAAGGCTCTGTCCCCTGTGGATTATTAAAATGTCTTTTTCAATCTCAGCTTCTTCATGATAAATCCACTTATTTCTCCTTCCCTTTCTTCCCGGCATGCGTTCTCACCCTGCATGGAGTTGAATATGCAGAAGAGGTAGACGAAGGGCCGGTAGAGGGCACCCCAGGCGAACAGGGCGAAGCCCCAGGTGAGGCCCAGCAGGACGGTGAGGCCGGCGATGCTCCGCAGGTCGGTCATCAGGCCCCGCTGGGGGGACTGGTTGTGGGGGTTCTGCCGCTTGATCCGGGCCAGCTGGACCAGCACCACAATGAAGACCACGAGGCTCAGGCCGAAGATAAGCAGGAAGTAGGCCACAACCCCAACGTAGAAGGCGGTGTCGTTACGGAGCCAGCAGCTAGAGGGCGACGGGCGCGGACACAGAAGTCCCAGGGGTTTGTGTTTAGTTATGGAGCGCGTGAAAAGCTTCTGTGTACATGAGATCCAAAGGGCCCATAGGTTTGAAATTTCAGCATTAATATACAGGATACAGCATTAATATACAAGGGCAAATCTGACTAGAAACAATGATTACTATTAATGATTTCTAGTTTGGATAGACTAGTTTCTAGTCTATACAAAAAAAAAATATTTTGTCTGCCCATGCAGAACAGTTCAGCCGAGGAAGGTGAAAGAAAGATGCTCTCTAAGGATGCAAGTAAAAATATGACCTCTTAGTAAAAACAGAACAGTCAAGAAGTTCAACCACACGGCATAATAAGATGTAAGGTTGGCGATCCCTGATCAGAGCGGCACCCGGGATGAACTCCCACCAGACAAACATGAATAAAGAGCTTGTGACACAGCGATGACATTAAAGATAAGTCATTAAAAATAGAGTTTGGAAAACATGTTTTCAAGCAGGACGGACATGCACCGTGGAGTGCGGCCGCTTACAAGTCATCCGAAGTGCCGTCCGAGTAGCGGTTGTAGGCCACCGGGCCGTAGTTGTCTTTGTCCACCGATATGAGAACAGTCACCACCATCAAAGGGAGACCTGCAACGACGGGCGACTTAAATTATCACAAACCACTTATCCGTCCCAAACCGCGAAAGAAAAGGAAAAGCAGGATGTTTTTGATAAGCGCTCTCGCCCGTGTAAATAAAAGCTTTTAACATTTTAATAGCCCTGGTGAGTGGCTGCTGGAGTGATTTCTGGTTCCTTAACTGGCCCCCTTCTTCTGTCAGCCTCTAAGGCTTTTCGGAGCGCGTCCGAGGTTTTTATCTTTAATACGTCTAAGTGCTCCTTCCACCCGTTTTCCCTTTTCCAACGAGGGTAAAAAAAAGATTGATGAAAAAAGACGAGATTTCTGAGGTTCTGTAATGATCATCAGACAAGTTCGCTGCCGTCTCTAACAGCCTGGGTCAGGAAGAGGTTCACTCTCCTAACGACTCGCTTCAGCAGCTCGGTTTGAACCCAATAATGACAACAAAACCTTAAAATCTCTTGCTACGATATTGAGGACCGTAGGCGCAAGGACACAATTATTTTATATTAAAATTCACATGAATGTCAATTCTTATTATTTTACTTTGCCTGATAATTAATCCATTTATGAGCGCTACCACCAACCCGGCTTCATGCTTTTTTGTGCTCATAGTCAAATTAATCTATTGAACTGTATCCATTCTATCTATTCTATTTTCCAACTTTTTTTAGTGCTACGAATACAATTTAAACCAATTCATTTGAATGGGGACATTTTCTTGGACTTTAGAAGAGGGTGGGGGGGGCCATGGGGAAGGAGGGCGGAGTGCAGATACGTACACTAAACTTACCTGACGCCCCCCCCCCCCTTTTCTAAAGTGGAAGAAATTTACGGGTTTAAATGTCGTTATTTATAGCACTAAAGATCTCGGACAATCCTGCTCAAGGACACGGTTCAATAGATATATTTTCGTCAATTAATCAAAAGAAAATTTTAATAATTGAAAAGAGTGAATAACACAGATTCTAAATCCTGGTTGAAATTCATTGGCTGTTTTTTTCTTGTAGATGAATTCACATCTCGTCAAGACCTGGGTTGGAAAATAGCAAACATTCAAGATCTGTGGGACACAAGACTTATTCCAAAATATCCCATCCAAAGTTGGAATCCTCGGGCCAAAATAGGGACGACTGATCAATCTATTAAAATGAGCACCCACCCCAGCCCAGCAGCGAGAACTTGACCATGTATCGACTGAGATAGGGTGTGAACACCCTGACGATGCTCAGGTACATGTGGAAGGCCTCCAGCCCCGCCCAGGTGAAGGAGGTCAATAGGAAGTAGTGCAGGAAGAAGGCGGTGCTCGTGCACAGCCCTGCGGCTGGGTGGCGCACCAGCCAGCCGTCCAGCAGGAAGAGCAGGTTGAGGAAGAGCAGCGACAGACACAGCTGCACCAGGATCTTGGTGGGAATGTCCCGGAGCAACTTCCTGTCCCAAGGAAAAGACAGAAAATCACCATAGTCATGCCATGAAGTGTGGTTCTGGGGCTATAATGGATGAATGCTAATCTAAAAATTCTCAAACTATCCTATTTTTAAGCTTCACCGGTGTGAATACAGGCGAGAATTAGTTATTAATGCAACGGCAGGTTTCGATATCAACCGTGAACTATTCCGTCTGATTTCTAAGATGATTTTTAGAGGAAAGAACGGAAGTGAAGACAAATGGTCCAAACGGTTTATAGTTCAATCAGCGATACGTTTGTTTTGCGTTCCATCGCTTCAAATAAAGTACTGATGAACAGTGAGCTTGGCAAAGGATTCCCCTTTCTGTTCAACACGTTCTCTTTTTGGAGACACCGCACCATTTTCTTTTCCAAGTTCTAAATTCTAAATGAACCTGACTCTGATTTGTACAGTTGGCACATGATTCATTGATATGGTTTTGTTGCCTGTAATGCAGCGCACATCTTTGCCCCCGTCACATAAATCCTCCCGAGCTCTTTCTCTAAGTGTGTGTGTGTGTGTGCTTGGTTTGGTTTATGGCGAGATCTATCACAGTTTCCTTGCAGACACGGTGATGTATAGAGGCCGGTCTGTAATGCGATTCTGCACAGTTATTGATAGGAATGACATTTATTTAGGCCTCCCATCCAATATCTCCACCAGCCACCATAAAATAATGTCCGACTTGTACATTATCTAGTTAGTTCATAACAATAATTCATAATTCATAATAATTCACATAATTTATACTCTATATACACATAAGTTATCCTGTGCAATTGTTTTATTTGTATTTTTATTTTTTCATCACTTTTTATTATTATTTTTATTCTCCATTTTAAGGACTGTTAAGCCTTATTTTCAATGCTGTTGTTTGATGTAGCGTAACGCACCAAGCCTCACCAGAACAAATTCCTAGTATATTTAAATGTATCTGGCGGAGTAAACTGTTCCTGGTTCTGATTATTTTTTGGTATACTTTGACAACTATACAGAATTTGGGGTTGGACAGCGACAAAATGTAGACTTAAATTGTTTCGGTAAAATCTTCTAATTAGTTCATTGTTGCTTGGTGGAAGGATTTCAGACATCTAAATTCATAGTATTACACAGCACGCCGTTTTCTATGGTCCTACTGATGCAACAAATCTCACTTGGAAACAAAGAAAGACATTGACACATCTACAGCTAAGTCCTGACAGAGGCCGAATGACGCAGCAGTGGCACAGAGTCGCACTTGAAGCAAAGGTACGTGAGCAGCGTGACGGAGAGGAACACGGCAGAGATTCCACAGCCGATATAGGTGATGTAGGTGAGGATGGCGGCCTGCTGCCGGTCTGAGAGTCCCCCTCTGGACAAGTCCTACACACACACACACACACACACACACACATTAACTTGAAAACAGAAAAGAACACATGAAGCACCCAGACACATCCACACTCACATATATACCGACTGACCAGCAATATGGCGAAGGAGGTGAGGTGGTTGCAGCTGCAGACGGTGCTTTTCTGCGTGGCGTTGACTACAAAGCAGCCTTCAGAGCTCCACCCGCCTCTGCCTTCTGAACATCAGAAAATGAAACACCCTGGCGTGAAGGTCAGTACTCGGTGAAGTTGGCACAACTCTGGCTTTTTGCTCCGGGGCGCATTTACCATTCAGAGTGAAGTCCCAAAACACACAAGAAAGAACATGGTTTGCCTGAAAAAGAAGATGTATCCTGGAGTCAGATGTAGTTGTAATTGCGTTAAAAATACGACCTTTCGTGATAATAGATATCACAAAACATTTTCAGGAAGGTGGTGGTAATGCACCATAATGCACCATCTGTTCTCTCTTACAGGTACGGGGTTGGGGTTTCGGATGCTGAAGTGAATGTTCTCTGTCAGGTTGCTGACCGACAGGTTGGCCACACTGGAGCCCAGGACCGGACCAATGGTGGTTTGATTCCCCAACGTTACGTCCTGTACGAGAAGCAGACCATGAAGCGTTTAATGTCGAAGTTGTTGAATATTTGAAAAAAAGATTCACGTCGAATTTATTCTTGACTTCTGGACACTTGTCAAAATTGTCCCCTGTGTTGTATCTGGCTAGCTAGCGTCTGTGTGGAGTGGGGTTTGAGCAGCTACACCTGTCCTGGATCTAGGTAATTGTGGCCCAGTATCAGCGTGGCTGTACACCTGTTGCTCATTAGAGTAATCAACGAGTGGTGGGGCAGGCCTCCCCCTTGTGCGGGGCATGGGTGGGCATGGGGGCGCTGCCGGCTTGCCCGTGGGGCGGGCGGCTCAGGCGGGGTGTCTGGGAGTCTGTTGCCGCGGGACCGGGATCCGGGCCTGCGGTCCGTGCGTTGCGCCCATGGCCCGGGTTCTGTGCCGGCGACTGTATCTTGTGCCTGCCTGTTGGTTGTATGTGTGCACCCTTGGGGTGCGGGGTCTCCCTGGGACTGGGTCATGCTCCTCGGGGCTGGGTGTGGGGGTTACTCCGGGGGGGGGGCTTTCCTGCAGCCATAGGGTATCTACAGGGCTGTGGAGTTCGGGGGACTTCGGGGCTCCTTCCGCTGCTTGGAGGCGCCGCGACATAATACCAACCTTCTACACCAGTACCAATGGTGATAAGTCATGTACACTCATCGGTGGACTCACACACACACACACACACACACACACACACACACACACACACACACACACACACACACACACACACACACACACACACACACACACACACACACACACCTACTTACATTTCCCCTGTCTGCGGTTTCGTCATGGTCAGGTGATATTAATTCCTCTTTCTTTTAAAAGATTTGTGCTGGTCTGTAAGTCAACAACAGAGCACTTGCCAAGAATAGCTCTTAGCTTTGATGTTAGAGGGTCCTATGGTGCTCCAGGCGTTGGTGGAGTTACTCAGATGGAGGGCGGTTCTAATTAGAATGACTATGAACCGCTTGTTTAAGACACATTTCAGAGACCCAAATGTATGTGCACAAGCACTGAAAAAGTAAGTTTTGCATCAAAGGTCCACTTTAAGTCTCAGAACAACGTGAACTCGTACAGGAACCTCATAAGATGAATCATAGATCTAATGGTATCGATGTTGTGAGGTACCTTGTTCAGGTTTTCAACAGCGGTGGAAGATGTACACATACCTTTAGATAGACTCCGCTCCTTTCCTCCCTCATTTACTGCCATAATTATGACAGGAGGAGGCCACGTGACCAGTTGTAGTTACAGTTTCCCTGGACCTAATAGTCCTAATAACCTAGTAGTGATCAGTTGTTTATAGACCCAAATATGATAAATAGTTCTCCAAAGAGGGAGGTTGGTGGTGGTTCTCTATAACCAAAAACTGTGCTCTTGTCATTCTACAGGTCATCCTCAGGACAGAGTTATTGCAGCAGTTGTTGATGATTTAAGAATTAATAAAAGAGTTGCATTGCAGGTTGAGAACCTAAACTCCACTTGCTGTGCTGGATGCAATGGCATACAAATACTCTGTGTTGTATGCCCAGCATGCTGACAGCACAGGTTAAAAAAATAATAATAATAATAATAACGTATTCAACGAGCAAGAGGGAAAACCCCCATCACCACACACACACAGGAGAGGAACCCTTCCTCATGACCCTCATGACATGTGTTCCATCTGCTCCGGACTTGTTCCACCTAGCCCACTCGCTACAATAAACTGGTGTGTTTCTACCCCATTGTCTGTCCTCTGTTCCGGAGGGCCCTGAAAATGCAACTCGGGTGGCATTTGGCAGGCGCAACTGCCACAGTGGCGCCTGAAAAGGGACTCTCAGGCACAGGAAAAAAGGGCCATCCGAAGATGCCCTGGAGCCACCAGCGGGTCAACAGGCAGCAGAAGCACCCAGGGTGTCCGGTGGAGGACCGGTGGAGAAGCAGCCGCAGCAACAACCACACCAAGCAGACTACCCCCTCCTCCCTTATGGAGTGTGGGGCCTCAGCTGCTGTGCTTGCTGGTGGAGGTGTAGCCGGGCTTGGCTGTTGCGGGGGCTGCTTGGAGGGGTGGCCTGGCTGCTGGGCTGCTGGATGGTCCGGTGGTGGCTGCTGGTCAGAGCATCTAACCACAGTAACCTAACCTAACCTGTTATGGTTGCTGTGGCTGCTTTTCTAACGGTGCTCCACCGGACATCCAAGGTGCTGCTGCTGCCAGTTGGGAGAGGGTTGGTGCTGAATCCCTTCCCCATGCCGGAGAGTCCCTGTTCAGGTGCCATGGTTACAGTTTCACGTGCCATCCGAGTGGCATTTTATGGCCCTCGAGCACAAGGATTCAGCCGATTGAGTAGAAACACACCAGTTTATTCGAGCGGGCTATGTGGAACAAGCCCCAGATAATGGACAGCATGTCATGACAAGGGCTCCTCTCTTGTGTGTGTGGGGACAAGGGTTTTACCTACTGCTTGTTGATTAGTCTAACAAGGGACAGGCATACAGCCCCACTGATCCTGGGCCCCAGTTACCTAGAACCAGGACAGGTGTGGCTGCTCAAAATACACCATCCCCACGCCACAGTTGGTAACAGGGCAAACTAACAATCTCACAGCATCAGAGCCTTTTGAGATTAAAACATTTTGCAGGTGGCCAAAGGCAGAGGTTCCAAAGCTCAATCACTAACAGATCTACAGTCCTCACAAATGCCCATGATGTCCGGGTGAAAAGCTGTGACGGGTCCGGTGAGTGGTCGTACCTGGAAGAGGGAGGAGGTGGCATAAAAGGTGAACTGGAGCCTGTCGGCCTGTCGCTGCTCCTCGGCACTCAGAGCGTCCAGCAGAGAGGAGGGCAGGAATACAGAAGCACGAATATCCTCTGAGATCCTGGATCTACCTGCAACACTGACCTGTAAGGTTAGACACACCACACACACACACACACACACTCACACACACACACACACACACACACACACACACACAGGTTTTTGGTGAATACATAATAAATTCATAGCATCGCCCCCATGAATGAAGAACACATTCATTCACATGAAGACGACAGACGAGTTGTAGAGAAGGAATTTCAGTTCAAGAGAGGATCTGTTTGGCAGATGGAACAGCCCTGTTTACTGTAACTCCGTATGTGTGAATCTACAGCACTATCTTCGTATTGTCTGCATTTTGTTTTCATTTTCAGTTTTCAAATCTTTCGTCGTTTTGATCAAAGATGATTCGAAAATGCCAGGGAATCGGTCTAGATGGAAAAGCTGTCATTGGTGGAATTTATCCAGTATCCAGAATGGTGCAGCCAGCCTTTTACATTATCCCTGACCATTTTCAAGATGATAGCTCAGATTTTAATTGTGTTTATTATTTTCAGGTTTCATAAAATTTAAATTATATAAGATGTATATAAGCAACCTACCATGGAATTGACAAAAAAGACACCACAGGTTCATGAAATATTCTTAAATTTGCTGTATTTTGTTTTTGTGTGAATAAAGTGGTTAAAACTCGAAACGCCGTTAAGGTCTTTCAAGTTTTCTTGTCTTGTGTACATTCATGTTTTCTTGCATTGGTTTTTATAAGCTGACCCGGTTTCCTCCCATCTTCAATTCAAATGAGAACTCCTTAAGGTTGCTGGTGAAGCCTCAAATGCTATCCTTCACTCACAGTAATAATAAATGAATGAACCTATAGAGTGAGATAAATCAAAGCTCAATGTGAACCCTTGTGAGTAGGGTCAGATATTGGGGAATCCTTTCCCATTTGGAGCAGTTTCCAAATTGCCTAATTCACGGCAATCGATAAGCTACAACACTAATGATTCATCTTATCAAGGCTGACCAGCTGGATGCTTCTCAAATAGCTATGTGACTGATTTTCTGACAATTTGGGGCCGTGCAGTGAATCACAATTAGGCGTAATTAGGCGTAATTAGGCGTTGAGGGAATTAAACTACAGGAATCTAGGAAACTATGGATGGACCAATACCAAAACTGTTATCAGATATCTGTCCGATAACAGACTCATTCAGGGTGTCTACATGGAAGAAAAGCCCCAATATAAAAATCGAATGCCGGGAGCATCAAACACGTCAAATAAGAGCAGCTTGATTTTCTGCTTTTTTGACGGATCACTCTTATATACAGTCAAGTCAATAATGAATCGATTGGTACTCGGTGTTGACTGATACTTAAAATGTAGCATTCAGAAACGGTGTATTGGTTGTGAAAAGGCGGTATTGTGCTTGCCAGACTGGTGACGAGGTTAACCTGGAGCTCGCTGGGGCTGACGATGGAGAAGGAGGCCTGCGGGAAGTTAGTTCCGTCCACCGTCCTGACAGCCAGAGCCAGAGCGCTGGAGGACAGCACCTCGCTCTCCTCTGCCACGACCAACTTCAACGCCAGCTCATCTACCGCTCTAATGATCCTGGCAGAAGGAACAAACAGGAGCTTGGGGGGGTATGTGTGCGTACGTCGGTAGTTCATGTCTAATTGTGTCTTGGACCATTACATTACATTACATTTAGCAGACGCTTTTATCCAAAGCGACTTACAATTGTTCAATCACCGACGGACGCAGCCATCAGGAGCAATGAGGGGTTAAGTGTCTTGCTCAAGGACACTACAGCATGCTAGCAGGAGGAGTCTGGGATCGAACCAGCAACCTTTAGATTACTAGACCACCAGCTCTACCGCCTGAGCTACCAACCCCTGTCGACCGTCGGACCGATACCATGTCGTCTGTGGGTGTTGTGTACCTGGTAGCGGAAGAGGAGAGCACAGTCGAGTCCCCTCCTATCAGGTTGCTGATGATGTTGATGGCCCTCTGTCCGACCGACTGGGAGACGGAAGGTCCTTCCAGAAGCTTCTCCAACCTCCCAACCAGCCGCCCCACCTGGAATATGATGGATCAACACTGGATTGGAGATCGTACAAACTGGCTCCAATGAATCTTCAAGAAAATAAATGAAAATTTGGACACAGCAAACAGTTATGGACCCACCTGAGTGGAGTTGAGTTGAGAAACGTCTTGTGTCAGATTCTCCAATTCCTCAGCTTCTTTCTTTTCCTTATCCTTCTCCTTCGGGCCGCTTTCTGTTACCAACATTATTTTAGTAATATCAGCAGATCATAGATAGTTGTGTAAGAGGAATGTCGAAAAGAAAAGTCATGAGCCATTATTGGCTGTCATCAACACTTATCTCCTGGTCAACACTCTCAGATCTTCAACTGGACGTACCGGTTGTTGTAGCCGGGATGGTGATGCCGGTGTTGTTTTGGAACGGTGCAGCCTTTGCCGTTGTCATAGAACCCTCAGTCGGGGTGCCGCTGGTTCGACGGGTCTGGGCTGGATGCAAAACCTGTGCCGTTGTTGTTGGTGTGTCTGCGGCAGTTGTGGTGGAAGGCGAAGCTGTGTTTGCCGCAGAGAAGCTGAATTCTGCCGAGGGCGTTGTGTTGAAGCTTGTTTGGCTGAAATAGGGCTGGGTGTTGGTAGCGTCGGTAGGAGGAGTGGAACCGCGGCTGGAGCTGGTCGCTGTGCGGCCGGCGGTACCCCCCAGGCTGGTAACAGGGTTAGCCGTGCTCAAATTTAACTCATTAGGGGTGGTCCCTGTTGTTAAAAAGTTATCTGCTGTGTAGTTTAGCTTCTCAGTTGTGGTTTTAGCTACAATTGTTCGGTTGGGTGAATGTGGTGCGATGAGCAGACGCTGTGTCGTGAAGTTTACAGTCTTATTTTCTGCGGCGGTGGGTGATTTATTTGGAGATGCCACGGCCTCATGTAGTGTTATTTGACTTTGAGTAGCGGTGGTAAACAGTGAATTACTGAGACTGGGGGTTATGTTTTGCGGTGATTCTCTGGGAGCAGCTGCGGTAATATTGTCCATTGTGGTAGTCGTTGTGTCTCGTGTTTTATTGCCTCGAGGAGTCTTAATGTTCCGGAGGGCTTGGTTATTGCCATTGAAAGCCATATTACCCACTGTGGTGGGATTGGGAGATGTTGTAGTCGGGTTCCTCACTGCATTGCTATGTAGATATGTATCATAAAGTAGGGTTTGGTTGTATTTAACACCTTTGTCCATGGATGATTGAATGGCAGAGATAGTGGCCGTGTTCTGTGTCGTGAAATCCCGATAACCTGTAGTGTTTTGTGGCCTTTGGTCATCGGTGGCAGTGATAACACTGTTCAGCATCGCCATTGTGTTCTCGGTCGTCGGGGTCGTGTTTAGTGCTGTGCCACCGGGGGTGGTTAAGATGTCCTGTTGTGTTCGATTGTTAACCTGTGCCCTCGACGAGGAACGGGGAGGACTCGCAGCTTTAAAAAGTGTCGCGTCAAGGAGGGGTGGCGACGTGATCCATTTGGAGCTGTCTGTGGCAACAGTTGTGTTGAGATGTTTTGCGCCGGGGGTAGACGTGTTGTTCACAGAGGAGGTTTCAGCGTGCACCCGGGTGTCAGCAGAGACCATTGTAGTGCCTTGACTTATTTTACCGTTCGTAACACCCGTTGTGTTCCTCAGCGTCGGACTGCCCGAGGAGATGGTCGCGACGCTTGACGCGTTCGCGGTTCTCGGCGTTGTACTGTAATTATCCCCCTTGTCGGGACTCTGAGTTGTGTGGTGAGCAGCCAGGTTCTGCAGGGCGGCCGGTACCGGCAACGGCGTCGTGTTGAAATGCTTTAAGATTAATTCTAATGTCGCGTTTTGCAGAGTATAGTAGTCACCTGTCGTATTCACGCTCACTGAACTGAGTGACACAATGGTGAGGTTGGGTAGGGTTGTATTAATTTGCGGAGGGTTATCCGTGTTTACCGTCCTTGGGTATTCTCGTTCCACGGTCGGTGAGGTGGTAATGTGCAGCAAAGTTGTATATAATGCTTGAGCTTGAGTATTGGTTGTTGTTCCGGTCGCTGGTGACGCACGAGGTCGGCGAGTGTCTGACATAGAATTCACTGGTGTTTCTGCCATCGATGCGTTTTGTTTTCCCGCTTGGGTTGCGGCATTTTGCGCTGTTTGCCGAGGGGTCGTACGCGTCCGGGGTGCCGCTCCTTGGAAGGAGGCCGGTTGGCGTCGAGTCGTTTCACTGTGCTCGGCTGTCGAAAACCTCTCCGCCACGGCCTCTTGCCCGGGTATGTCAAACGAGGCCGGAGGAGGTATCAAAGGTGGTGCGCTTATGTTGAAATTACGCAGGGCGGAGAAGGGCGCAGGAGGTGGGCGTCGACAGCTGTCGGTCAAAAGTACAGCGAGGCTGCCATTACGGTCACTGCAAAAAAACAAAAAACAGACATAAAAAGAGAAAAAAAAAAAAACTTTTTAAATCATAAATCTTGTGAAAAGCTGAGTGAAGATTGTTGATATCTGACTTAGTTTTGTAGATATTGTCCAATGAACATCAAAGGGGCGTGGCTCAGAGGATCTATAGACCTATCGTACCCACTGGTTGCGTTTCATTTATAAATCCCTCCCTGGACAGGCCCCTCCTTACCTCAGCACTTTTTTGATGAAAAGTATAGGTTAATGTCCATTCCCTGTGTCCGAACGCAATTGGGGAAAAAAGGTTTTAAGTACGCTGCCCTTTCCATTTGGAACTCTCTGCAGGAGGACTTGAAACGAACAGATTGTATTTCTCGTGGACAATTTGTTTCAATTTTAAAGGACTTAGAACTAAATAGCTTTAGGCAGTGTCTTTGTTCAAAACTTTTAAATTGTTCACGACTTCTTCTTTTGGTTGTTTTATGCTTAAACCAGAGCTTCCTGTTTATGAGTGCTTCTTGTCCTTTTTGTGTCTTCTCTGTAACCTTGATGAATCTTGTCTTCTGCTGCTTTCTCGGTCAGGTCTTTCTTGAAAAAGTGATTTTTGGTTAGATATAAGTTAAATAACAAAACCCCCCAAAAAAAAAACAATTCTACAACCACTTTTGGGTGTTGGATGTAGCCAACATTACATTTGCTCCGGACTGACCATCTGAGCTTGGGTTGGGGGTCCATACAGATCTCAGCGGCGTCCATGTCACTGACCTCCCAACTCAGACTGGCCTCCAAAAGAGAACTGGAAGACAGTCCAGGGGAACCACACACCACTGAGGACAGACAATCACACTATTTCACGACAGGAAGTATGTTCAAGCAGACGTACTGCACACACATTTGTTTTATCCGCTTGACATTTGGTAATCCCTTTGATTTATATATCACTCGACTTTTTTCAAGTCCAATCAAACGCAGACTAACCCATGCGAGCGAGAGGCTTATCGATGGCGATCCCCATGCTGGAGTCCATTTGTAGGAGCAGAACGTCAGTAAGCGTACACACATCCACTTGCCCGGACATCTGCAGTATCAACATGCAGCTGTGCAACCTAGAGTTTGGTTTCACCACAGAACAGGAGTGGAGGAGATTCAGGAGGGAATTAACAGAGTTTCCCCGTAACCGTCTTTGTCACAATCTCCGCTTTTGGACACGTTCTTTAAAATGGCACCGGATCACATTTTTGTATACAAACAAGGGTAAGGAATCAGTGAAAACCCTGTTGATTCTTTCAATTTGCATTCTATTTTTTCATTAGGAAATCTACAGCATGGCGAAGAAAGACTGATCTACCTCTCCTCAGTTCTGTGACACTCGACATGAGCCGCCTGCGGAGACGGAGCAAAGGATGAAGGAAACCCGACTCCCAACGCAGCGTGGGTCAGTTATGTAATGAGGTTTTCATCAACGTTATTAACATATAAACATAGTGTTTTGAGACTTTTCAGAGGGCGCCGAGGGGATTTTGTTACCTGGTAACGATTTGACACTTGAGAAGAGCTTCGGCATCGTGACCTAGACAAAAAGCTGATAATAGGTGTGAAATATGTCTGTTTAGATACAACAGCACAGACCAATCTGAAGATGTTGTACGCCACAATCGTTTGGTTTGCGTGGGAATGCAATTATGGAAGGTGTTATTCCGTTCGATTGCAGACTTACTCTGGCAGATGGTCACAAGGAGGGCTTCTGCTGATTTTGGATAACTAGGAAATCGTAATCAAAAAAAAAATATATATACACATCAACATAACCTCTATACACATACAGCAAGCCAATGTACAATGAATTGTTGTCCAATTATCCTGGTGTTATCTTTCTAAGTCACTGAGACTGACACTGTGATAAAGAACTAAGATAAAACAACGAAAAAAAAGATACCATGTTTTGTATGTGCTCAACATTGACTGAGGAGCTGCTGATGTTGATGCTGAGAGCAAAGAACTGCCCTGGAGAGAAAAAACAGATAGTATATAACTAAGCACATGAATGGACAAATAGATAAATAAATATATGCACATATAAATGAATAAATGTATGTATATTATGAATATAACCACAGAACACACACAGTATGAACACAGATTCATCATCCAAAACTACAGATCCAGTTTATAATATCATTATTTAAATGGAAGGTTTAGGTTTTTTTTGCTGTGTTCTTTTTATCTCCAGAGGCAGGTAGTTGTTAGTGTTGTTAGTCAATGTGTGAAAACAGATATTTTTTTGTAAAGTCTGTGTGTACACGTAATGTGCAGTGACTGGTGGGAGAAATCAGAGGGGCTTCCTTACGTTTGTCTCTACAGAAAGCACTGCAGTCGCAGAAACCCGGCCAGTCCGCTGAAAACAACAGGCGGAAAACACGAGTTTATGTTAAATCAATTAAAGATCAATTAGATGATCGCTCTACCAAGTTAGCCCATGCTGCTACCGCCACTTCTTTTCAGAGATCGCCTTGGCCAGCCACAAAGGACGACGTGTGAAGTGTATTTGCACTGTTATGCCATTGTGAATTGTTTGGCACTATATGATTAAAAACTGCCATGGGACTGCAGATGACAGTTAGATGAGGGAAAATCTGGTGCAATACCTCAAATGTGGGTATTTATGTTTAATATTGTACATGGTCCCTTACAAATCAGTCAATCAGTACAATAAATAAGAGATTTGCCTCAATCTAATGTGGAATTTCCCTCTGACAGATATGTGTGAACTCACAGCTGCAGGATTTTCCCTCTGGTTTTAGAAGAGGGACAACTCCTGGTTCTAGCAGAGAGCTTGTGAAGGAACACACACACACACACACACACACACACACACACACACACACACACACACACACACACACACACACACACACACACACACACACACACACACACACACACACACACACACACACAGCATCAGCACACGAACAACATTTTGCACGAGATTGCACACAAAATGCTTCTCACCATGTGATGTCTGAAGGCCTGACTGACTGGCAGATATCTTCCAGTGAAGAGGGTGATGTGCACCTCACAAATCTACCATCAGAGGGCGCCAGATCCTCACACAGCCCACGGCCTGTCAATGGCCCATTTGAAAAGATGTCAGTGGACATAAGGACCTAGTGTATCTCTGTCCTTAAGTCTTTTTATATAGGTAGGCAGGGAGGTATGTAGGTAGGCTGGTAGGTCAGTAGAAAGGTGGGCATGTATTGAGCTTGGCAGGCAAGTAGGTAGGTATCGAGGTATGTAGATAGGGATGCAGGTAGGTAGGTAGGAAGGTATAGTAAACATAGAGGTAGGTAGTTATGGAGGTAGGTAGTTAGGTAAGTAGGGATGCAATCAGGGAGGTAGATAGGTAGGGATGCAGGTAGTTATATAGGTAGGTATGGAGGTATGTAAATAGGGATGCAGGCAGGCAGCTAGGTAGGTAGGTAGGGAGGCATGTAGATAGGGATGCAGGCAGGCAGGTAGGTAGGTAGGTATGGAGGCATGTAGATAGGGATGCAGGTAGGTAGGTAAATGGGTAGGTATGTAGGTAGGGATGCAGGTAGGTAGGTAGCCGGGTGGGTAGGTACAATAGGTAAAGAGATAGGTAGGTAGGTAGGTAGGTAGATAGGGATGCAGGTAGGGATAGATGTAGGTAGTAAGGTAAATAGGGATGCAGGCAGGGAGGTAGATAGGTCGGTACGTAGGTAGTGATGCAGGTAGGTAGGTAGCCGGGTGGTTAGGTACAATAGGTAAAGAGATAGGTAGGTAGGTAGGTAGGTAGGTAGGGTTGCAGGTAGGTAGACAGTAAGGTAAATAGGGATGCAGGCAGGGAGGTAGATACTGTAGGTAGGTATGTAGGTATGGATGCAGGTAGGTAGGTAGCCGGGTGGGTAGGTACAATAGGTAAAGAGATAGGTAGGTAGATAGGGATGCAGGCAGGGAGGTAGATAGGTAGGTATAGATAGGGTTGCAGGGACTGTAGGTAGGTGAGTGGGTAGGTACAGTAGGTAAAAAGATAGGTAGGTAGGTAGGTAGGTAGATAGGGATGCAGGCAGGGAGGTAGATAGGTAGGTATAGATAGGGATGCAGGGACTGTAGGTAGGTGAGTGGATAGGTACAGTAGGTAAAGAGATAGGTAGTCAGGTAGAAAGGGATGCAGATAGGGATGGAGGTAGGTAGGTAGGTAGATAGGTAAACAGGGATGCAGGTAGGCATGTAGATAGGTAGGGATGGAGGTAGGTAAACAGGAATGCAGGTAGGCATGTAGATAGGTAGGGATGGAGGTAGGTAGATAGGTAGATAGGTAGGTATGGAGGTAGATCAGTAGATAAATAGGGATGGAGGTAGGCAGGTACATAGGTAGGTCTGGAGGTAGGTAGATAGGGATGCAGGTGGTAGATATGCAGGTGGGAATGTATGTACCTCCTGAAGCCGGGTAGGCATGTAGATAGGTAGGGATGGTGATAGGTAGGTAGATACTGTAGGTAGGGATGGAGGCAGATAGGTACGTAGATAGCTACTGGAGGTATATAGGTAGGTAGGTAGGTAAATAAATAGGGATGCAGGCAGGCAGGTAGATAGGGAGTGGTGGTGGTTGGGATGCAGTTAGATAGGTGGGTATAGAGGTAGATAGAGAGGGAGGTAGGTACATAGATATGGAGGTTGGGATATGTGTAGGGATGGTAGGTGGGTAGTTTACTCCTTACCGACCCTCTCCACGTGGCCTAGATGGCAGGTTTGGAGCTTTTTATCAGCAGCTCTCTGCAGTTTGCTCTGCAGTAAACACACTGGTACAGATTGACTGAACTGCAGCACAACACTGCAGTTTGTGCACCTGAAAACCAAGAGAATGTCATTACACACACACTCGCACACGCACACTCTCTCTCTTTCTCTCACACACCCTGCCACTGTCTTTGCTTTACCCTACACCGGCTTCCTTGTCACATGACAGCCAGAATTCCTGAGGGGAGACAGAAGAGAGGGATTAAAAAAATATGAGAAGAGGAAATGCGAGTGAGAGGAACGAGGCAGATGGAAAAACAGGCCGAAGTAAAGATGACAGACAGACTGACAGACTGACAGACAGAAAGAACTGACCTGAAGACGACTGTTCCCTTGACATTCATGTGGCATGCTCGTGTTAAGTTCCTTCAGGTTATTTAAGAGGGTGTTTTCTGTCATGTGGTTACATCCAAACACATCGAACACCTGAAGGAGATACGGACAGAAAAGAGAGACGGTATTTAAAGGGTAGGTTCAGAGTTCCTGTGTCCGTAAAGGAGAGATAATGTGGGGTTTTTTCATCATACAGCAGGGAATTTAAAAAGTTTAATCTTGAGCAAAATAACTATAAAACGTGATGCTTTCAATTCAGTGCAGTGGTATTCAAGCAGTTTTTTTTTGCAGAGCCCCCCTCCCTAGGATTTCAAGGGCTTGACAACCCCCCCCGCCGAAAAGTACAAATAAAACATCATATGCATCCTACTGTCTGTCATATGCAAACTAATGTAGTTTATGGCCTATTCACACAGGCTTATGGTGGAAGAAAGGTGCACAACTAATGAAGAATAAACAAACAAACAAACAAATAAATAAATAAATAAATAAATAAGAACAATAATAATAATAATAATAATAATAATAATAATGAAAACAAATAACGAAAATGAATTAAAATATTAAGAAATTGTAGTAGTATATTATTTAAAATTAATTAACTATTATACTATTAGATTTAGAAACTTTAAATACACATATTTCATGAAATTTTACTTTTTTCAAATTTTTTATCTTTAATTTTCTCAGATTTCCCACATTCAATTCCACCGTGCCCCACTGGGGGGGTTGGAGGTGGTGGCGTGGGTGAATATTACCGATTTGGAAAAAAACAGGGTCTTGTATGCATCAGATACACACAAAACTACCCAATATTGAAAGTGATGTCATGATAATCTCTAAAATCTCACCCAGTGGAAGACTCGTGCCTCAGAAAGAGAAGCTGTCTCAGCCTCCACACTGACGAACATCCAATAATAAGAAACTGTGGGGACAAACAGCGGAGGGGGTCGTGTTAACAGCCCTTCGGTGTGTATCGAACACTCCGATTGGACAAAGGTTGTGTATGGCTTACTGTCATTGGAGCAAAGCTGGGCGACGTCACACTTCACAAGTGGGGATCCTGCAAAACGTAAAAAAATCACAATGAGATGTCAGAAGTATCACAGTACACTTACTCAAGTTTTTTAGGGGAAAGTATTATTTTATTTATATATAGAAATTATAGCTGATAATAGTCAGGTAATGTAGCTGCATTTTAAACTAAGATCTTGTTTTCATGTATTAAATTGACCTTGCCTTAAAGATGCAAGATGTATCGATATAATCATTTTGTTTTTGAGATGATGGAAGATGTATTTCCCTCATTTCACAGGAGCTAGGCTAGTTGATCCCCTCTGCAGCCATCCATTAAGCTAATACTTGCCTCACATTGAATGCATAAACGTATTTGACACGGGATCCTCCTCTAGCGGCCGTCAGGTTAACTGTGAACTGTGGCTCGCAGTTTGCTCAGCTGTGACATTTAATATTTTCCAAAAATGGAAGTTTAAAACACCCTTCATTCAGTGTTTGCAAAGTGTAAACGGAAATGAAAAATACACACAATTCACTCACATAAAAACAGATTCATTGATAGTGAATGTGGTGACATCCAACGCTGACGTAAATAATGTCATTTCCCGCTCATCGGGGAAAACTACTCCTGTTTTTTTTTTTTCCCAATCATAGTGGAAACATGAAACGCTCCTTTTCCGGCGCGTTCGGGACGTCAAATGTGACACATCAAGAGAAGAAAAGAAAGTCAATCTCCTATTTTAAATGTGTTTTCCCATGTTCAAAAAACCTGTATATATGCAACCATTTTGGTGTAAAAACGGTATAATTCAGCAAAGTTAACAGAATGATGGAACCACCTATTTTAATACCTCTTGTCAAAAATGTGTTCATACATGTATGTCAGTTACCGTTTGAGAAAGGCCTTGTGGGCATGGTTTGGCCGGCAGGCAAAGTCGTGATTGGAGGAGTCTTCTTCGTCACAGAGATCTGATAGGCTGGAATGGTGGTGGGTGGTGGAGCTACAGTGAGATAAGACACGCTTTATTGACTCCTTCGGGGGGTGGAATTGGGGAATTTGGCTGATGTAATGAGTGACGGTGTGGGCTTTGATTCACCTGTGGACTCACTGGCTGCCGGGGCGATCCGGGTGCCCCGGACCGTTGTTTGGGAGGATGGAGTACTTTTGCCATACCCTGTATTCCGGTCTAGTGGGCTCCTTGTTGTGGATGACATCACTTCTGACAAGGAAGGTGGGGTCACGGTGATGGATGGATGCAGGCGGGGAAATGAAGTCTGGTCTGTGCTGTCATTGGTGGATGGACATAGTTTTTGGCCGCTATTGGCTGTGAGACAATCAGTCTGTCGTCGACTGGTCGGCATGGCGGTCAGTCTGCTTATTAGGGTTTCTGTAAATAGGAAACAAGGATGGCGGCCATGTTTGCCACATTTTGTAATACTCTAGTGCAGGGGTGCCCACTCTTTTTCGGCTTGCAACTACTTTTTCAAATGACCAGGTCAAAATGATCTACCTTCATTAAAAAATGCTAAATATATTTATTTATATGTATATACTGAGTATACTTCATATATACAATTTATGTTGGCGTACCTTGCATCCCTGCATGAACCCTTACGGCACAATAGCATTAAATACATTTATGGTCACTACCTTACTCCGATGACTTGCACTGAATGGAGCCGGCCAGGGTTGCATAGTCCGGACAGTAGCTGCTGATAGCCAGCCTTAAGCAGGCTTCCAAATGATCATCCGTCATGGTGGAACTGTATTTGGACTTAATAATCTTCATGTGGGAAAAGGCTGACTCACATAAATAAGTAGAGCCCAATAATGCAGTCAAGGAGGTAGCACATTTCCTCATGTTTGGGTTATTTTCCTCTGTGAGTAAGTTCAAAAACTGTCATGAGCCCTGGACTTGAGCTGAATGTCAGCCTGTAGTGTCAACATCTCATCCTCCACTGCAGACCAGTTCAGATGAAACAGTGTTGCAATTTTTGATGCGAGTGAATCAACCTCAATATAGTCCCTAAATGGGTAGCACATAAATGTAGTGATTGGCTTGAGTAAAGCACCTTGAAACCGTTTGTCAAAGTCTGACAGACAGTTTTCAATCTGCTCTGTGTAGCGCAGACTGTCGGGGCGCTCCTCGCACCCCTCCCCTCCCTGCCTTTCCTTGGGTCTCCAGCTTTGATGCAAGGTTTTGAAAGTTCCCCAAATATAGTGAAATGTTCCTTGAGTATTGATTTTATTACATACATTTTTAGGAATTTATTGCACATTGTGGCATTATTTCACATATTATATAGGTAATGCATTGTTACAGGGCCTAATAACAATAAAAACTTTCAAAGGTTTGACAAATCTTTCATTGTTTTAAAATGTGTTGTTTTTTTATGTTATAAGTACTGTGTAACCCTGCAGTGAGACACTTTCAGCTTGTAACTTCAGCAGCATAACCCTAACCCTAACCCTAACTCACCAGTAGCATTTGAGACAGGACTTGCGGGCGTAGCAGCAGAAGGAACTGGAAGCTGCGCTGGTAGGGAAAACATACCATGTCAGGAAGTGCTTTAGAGTTTAGGAGATTTGCAGACGTTGATTCATTATTATACTTGGACCTCCTCAGACCTGAAGCTACGCTTACCGAGACCAGGAGTTGTGTATATACGGCCAAATCTAGGGGCTGAAAGAAATGCAAATGTGATCATTTCCATTGCCAGGATTCTGTGATACTTCCATATCAGTTTCATGTTAGATGCTTCATGGGTGTGCAACTGGAAGTGAAGGTCACCGCAGTGAATGCAACAGATCAGTGAGTGTCATTCCAGCGTGACCACACCCGCTGCTACAGCCACCACAAAATAATAACATGAGCTACCACATTCATGCGAAATGGCCCGCTTCAATAAAATGTTGTTGCTTTCAGATTATTAAATGGAAAAGTGATCATTAATATCATAAGCTTCTACAAGGAAATCTGGATTTATTTGTATTGATGTTGATAATACATGGATGAGAATTGCCTGGATCTTTAAAATCTTTAATTGGGTTCCAATCGTGACGTCAGATAGAACTCATTTGGTTAGGTTAGAGCACATTAGATGGATAGGATTTGATTAGATTGGCACTTTACCTTCAGAAAATATATAGAATTAACTAGAGGCGGCATCAAACTGCAAAGTATGAAGCGCAGTGTCTGCACGTGTTTTTCCTCACCACACGGGAGGCTCGGATCCCTCTGCCTGGCCTCGTCGCTGCTCACGCCCCAGAACCGGGTGTCCCAGCCAATCACGGAGCCGTCCTGGCATAAGGCGTGGGCCTCCAGGTCCTCCCACACCCGGAAGAGGTAGAGCTCTATCTCCCCGCCTGCAGCTCCCTGGGGCCGGTCCCTCGGACGGCAGCCCAGACGCAGGGAGCCGGATGGGCGGGTCGCCTGAGCGATGACGGTCCTCTCCGCCACCAACTGTCCGTTCACCTGAGACGTGTATTATGTATTATTAGGCAGCATCAGGACTGTCTTTCTGAAGTAAACAGTAAAGCTCCTGCCCGCTAGAGCACTTATTATGGGACAACTCCAGAATTTCAGCATCAGAATCGCTTTTATTTTTGCTTGGTTTCATTTGGTGAGGTTTGGTGCACTTCAGTACAGCCCATAAAATAAAACGCTTGACAGACAGAAAAAAAGGAGAATAACTATAACATCAAATAGGATAAAGAAAAAGAAAATCAAAATTAAAATGTAAAGTAAATGCAAATACCCAAAAATACAAACACTAACTATCTTATTGCAGAATGTACAGTTAGAAACTATTGTTATTGCACGTACACCATTGCACATGATTGCAACATGATCACGATTGACCCCATTGTACAATGTATTGTAGCTCGGTGCATGGTGGTGGACTGAAGCTATTCTCTCAATACTGGATCGATTTAAACGATCACGATGCATGTCACCTGTTGACTCACAATGATCGCAAAATGTTCAGGTTAAAAAACAGTTTCCCGTTAAGGACAGGACAGTCATTTGAGGTCATCAAGTACTGTCAGAAGTGCTCGTCTTGAAAACCTGCCGAAAAAAGGTACGTTAGAAGTCACCCTAGGATTTGAGGTGAATGGATGACTTCCTAATGTACCTTTTTTGGCAGAGTTTTAGGATGGCACCGGGTACATCCTGACCTACAAGCTACCCCACGATGCTTTTCGCCACTCCCACCAGCCCTCCACACGTTTGTTTTTCCCATTTCGGTGTGCAAGTAGGGAGCAGCTTTAAATGTGCCATACACGTCACTGACGAATTCCAAGACATCATTCCAGTTGTGTACTTCACAAAATATTGCCCCTTAACAGTTTGCCCCAGGCCCCTTACAGAGAAACACATTTTAAGATCTCAGTCAAACTCAGTCTCAGTCAACTGGTTAATTGAGAATGAATCAAATGAAAAGGTAGTTACCTCGAGGCTGAAGGAGTTTCCCCGCACGTCCCTCCGCAGACAGACCTGGTGCCAGCGTCTCAGCGATAGCTGCAGGGGGAACCGGTGTCGAACCCCCAGGAGCCACCCGTACAGCGCCCCCTCGTCCCCCTCCAGACCCAGCTCGGGCCGGGGGGCGTGGGCCGAGCTGTAGGAGAACGCCACCCAGCCGCCGGGCGTCAGCACGCGGACGTGGACGCACACCGTCGCCTGCAAGAGCAAGGGCATAGGCGCCCCGTCCTGCAGCTTCCACCGGTCCCCACAGCCACTCAAGACGGCCTTACTGTCCCCCAGGAAGTAGGACAGGGCTGGTGACGAGTGCAAGAAAGAAAGAAAGAAAGAAAGAAAGAAAGAAAGAAAATTATTTAAAAATTACAAATTTATTTAAAAAAAGAGAAATCACAAAAAAATTAATTTACAATGTCAGCACCCTTTTTCACCTCTTATTTATTTAATATTTTTTATATATTTTTGAATCTATATCAGCGTTTAGTATACTGCGTTTGCTTTCCACCTTTAATGAACTTAAGTGAGGGGATATTCAAATTAAATTGTTGTATGACAAACACATTCAAGTTCAAAATAAATCACAATGTTTCCATGTGGATGCATTATGGAGTGCTGATGCAGTGAAGTCGCTCCGTACCTGCGGGCAGAGACGCCATCGCCACCCACAGCCAGACAAGCTGCAGAACCTGCTTCCGTCCGTCGGTGTAAAGGCGGCGCATCGTCCCTACGAGACGGTAACACAGCGATTAAGCTGTCTGCTGCAAAGACGTATTTTCCTTCCCTTAAAGAACTGGAGAAAGGGATCAGGCACCATAATTGCACCCCGCTATAAATTCATACATTCATACTCATTCATATTCATACATTCTTTTTTATTTATTTACGCAGCTCTGTGGAATACTTGACTCTGATTGGTCAGCAGCTGCAGCTGGTCAGCGGTGGGTTATTTCTGAATAATCACGGCTGTCTTAACAATGACCACGTCGTCAGGGGAAACCACTGGCCTGGATTCATGTCCCTCGCAGGATTATTTTCACATCACACTGCATAGAAACTACGATGGAAGCCTCGAACAGATGGACACACATGTGTTCAATTTCACATTAATAACAATATATATATATATATATATATTTTTTTTTTTTTTTTTTTTTTTTTTTTCCAGTCGTTTTTGCAATTGTTGGCTGAAAAAATTGTTTAAATGAATCAGGATTCGGGAGTCACGTCGACAAAAGAATTTGGCAAGCAGGTGAATCTTTCGATCCTTAACACAAAATAATTACCAAACACCATATTCAAGTCCAAGCCAAAAGAAGCGTGTCCAATTGTCATGATTAATGTTGAATTTGGCTGATTCACATCTCACATTCCACCAAATGTATTTTTATTTTTGACAGATTTAAATGATTCTTGTGAGAATTCCATTCACAATTCAGAGCCAAACTCAGTTTGCATGAGAGTTACTGGAAAAGTGTCCCCGACATGCACGGTGGTTCTTCTGTTTCGTCCAATAAGGAAACAAAGTCAAATACAATCCATCTAAAATCGAAACTGTTTGTATTTGTTTTATCTGGCGGAACGGTGCATGGGGACACCATCTCTTCTAAAAGAAAAAAAAATTCACAAACCAGCTCAAATAATATATATCCGCCCAATGATAATTTTTCCAGCACAAACTGCTCAGTCTGGCAACACTGCTCAAAGATGAAAATTATTTTTTTCTTTCAATCAGCGCTGTGTGTGTGTGTGTTTGTGTGTGTGTATGTGTGTGTTCGTGCATGCGTTGCTCTATAAAAAAAATCTGCTTACACTCACTACTCTAAATCATTGAAATAACCGCAGTGTCACGGCTGCCCCTTCACGCACGCTGGGCGCTTGCATAGATATCACTTTACTGGTTTTTTTTCCTTGTGTGTATCTCATTGTTATTTGGGGAAAGGAGAGGATTACCGAACATTATCTAAAGCTTTGTCCGCACTGAGTGACTCACTGCAGGGTGGGGACGTCCTCAACAGACTGGGTTTCAGACCCGAGTACGATGCCGTGACTACTCAATGGGTGGGATTACGCACATTTTGATCATAATAACTTCACTACATGTTAATTTACTGAGGCATTAATCCAATGTGAGATGATCAACATTTTAAGTCTTGTGGGCTGGTTCTTAGTTCAAATATTCACGTTGAGGTCTTTGTATCATGTCAGCTGACACACCTTTATGCACACAGTTTGCATGCAAGGTGTTACAAGTTTATAGTGAAATCAATCAATAAATTACAGGAAAGTGCAAGTCACTTACCTGGCAGTGTAGGGATGCAACAGCTGTGTGTGTGTATGTGTGTTCTATGGTGTCCGACTTGTCTTCACTCGGGACTCACAACACCTGTTTCCCCCTGGTAATTCCATTCTTCTCATTTGTCCATTTTTGTTAAACGGCTCCCCTTTCTCCCCTCCTGATCTTCTCTTCTTTAGTCTTATCTCCGCTCTCTCTCTCTCTCTCTCTCTCTCTCTCTCGCTCTCTCTCTCTCTCTCTCTCTCTCTCTCTCAGACAGCTCCCCTGAAGTTGCTCTTTGCCCGCAGCCCTTTAAGATGAACAAACTGTGATAAATAGCCGATGTGAACACACTCCGCTCGTCTCAACCTTAAGTCTCCTACCTGGAGTGACCTCACACTCGTGTTCTCCTTCATCGGCCAATCAGGCGTTGATCATCGTCTCCGGCTCTTCCCGGTGTGCGCGTCCCACCACGGGGGGAACCCAAAAAAACGGAGGGGGGGCAGGATAAAACTAAAAGGGCAGAAAGGAAATGCAACTGGAGTCTGCTGCCTCTAGGGACTGTCTATGCCACACCCACTAGAGAGAGAGGGAGAGAGAGCGAGGGGGATGGAGAGAGAGGTAGAGAGCACCCACTGCACTGGGAGAGAGAAGGGGGAGAGTGAGAACGAGCATGAAAAAGACAGACAGACAGACAGACAGACAGACAGATCTCTCCACTAATCAGATCTCTGTCCATCTACATTTAAATTTTAAACTTGTTTCATTTGAAGTGGATTACTCCTCCACCTTCAGCTCCAGTAATTAAATTGAATGTACTGTTTCTGTCGTGGCTCCTCCGCCAGAGCAACTGAACCGCTGAAACGCTTGACGATGATGATGATGATGATGATGATGATACATTGCCACACATACACAGCAGGGGAGCACTGCCAGGGATCTTGGGTCCCCAGGAAGAGATGTCCCATTGGGCCCCACCCTAATGTTCTCATCATTTTTTGGGCCCCTGTCACAGTCTAGGAACCTTAGAATTCCTCCTCCCCCCCCCCCACCCCCCGCCCCGCCCTGCCTGCCCCTGTGGGGCTCCCCAGCCGAGAACAACAACAATAAAAAACGACAGTTGACAATTTCCAGTCACGAAGTGTTATTCCAAATCAGAGCAGAGTTATTTGAATTTCAGGGCGTTTCAGTTTCAAAAGAAGAGAATGAAGAAACTGAATGGTGCCGAGAAATGAAAAAGATTAAATAAGTTATTATAAGCTGTTAAAGTCTCCCCTTCTCTCTCCCTCTCCCTCCCTCTGCCTCTCTCTCTCGCTCTTTCCCTCTCTCTCTCTCTCTCTCTCTCTCTGCAGGCCTGCAGGGCAGCAGCTGGTACCACAGGATACAGAATGAGACGGTTCCTGGACAGCTTATTAGCTCCGTTCACCATTTGTGTGTATGTTTCCTGAGTGTGTGTGTTTCCCTGTTTTTATGCAGAATTGATCCTCAATATTCAAAAGTGTAAAGAGCAGTGCAGCGAGAAAGCAAGAACAGTATGAAACGTTAGATGTAAGTTGACAAACGGGTCATCTCTCCAAACCCTGTCCCCCCCTTTCCCTACACACACACTCACACACACACACACATACGCACGCACGTGCGCACGCACGCACGCACACACACACACACACACACACACACGCACACACACAGAGTTTGGGCCATGAATGTGAGGAATGGCTTCTGACGTCAGAGGTGAAATGAATCCAAACAAGACAAGAGGAGCCCGAAGGCACAGATAGCATGTCCACAAATCTCTGTTTCGCCACCACTCTGTGTACACAAGTGCATAAGGGTGTGTGTGTGTGTCTGTGTGTTTGTGTGTGTGTGTCTATGTTTTTGTTTGTGTTTGTGTGTTTGCGCTTGTGTGTGTGTGTGTGTGTGTGTGTATCTGTCTGTGTGTTTGTAAGATAAGATAAGAGATAAGATAAACCTTTATTAGTCCCACAACGGGGAAATTTACATTGTTTCAACAGCAAAAAGGGGAGAGCAGAAAATAAAGAGTATATCAAGTACACACTACAAACAATATAAAATATATTGAAACATAAAAATAAAAAAATCACCATAAATAGGAACCAGATAGTACTAAGTGTATTGCACATATCTTGACACATTGCACATCAGGGATTGCACTGTCCTTTTTTTAATTTTTTTTTTAAATATAAAAAAATGGCACTTGGATTTTTTCTTAGTTGTGTGTGTGTGTGTGTGTGTGTGTGTGTGTGTGTGTGTGTGTGTGTGTGTGTGTGTGTGTGTGTGGTCTACTGGCTGCGCTGTTGGTTATACAGTCTGACAGCCACAGGAAGGAAGGACCTGCAATAGCGCTCCTTCCCACACTTTGGGTGAAGCAGCCTATCACTGAAGGAGCTCTCCAGTGGCGTCAGAGTCTCATGCATGGTGTGGGATTCGCTCTCCATCATGGATGACAGCTTAGCTATCATCCTCCTTTCTCCCACCACCTGCACTGGGTCCAGGGGGGTCCCCAGGACAGAGCTGGCCTTCTTGAGCGGTTTGTCAAGTCTCTTCCTGTCAGCTGTGGTGAGGTTGTTGCCCCAGCAGACCACTCCATAAAAGATGGCTGATGCCACCACAGTGTTGAAGAAAGTCCTCAGGAGAGCCCCTTGCACTCCAAAGGACCTAATTCTTCAAAGCAGATAGAGTCTGCTCTGACCCTGCTTATAAAGTGCATGTATGTGATTAGTCCAGTGCAGTTTATTGTTCAGGTGAACACCCAGGTACTTGTAAGATTCCACGTTTGTGTCTGTGTGTTTGTTTGTGTGTTTGCATTTGTGTGTGTGTGTGTGTGTGTGTGTGTGTGTGTGTTTATGTGTTTGTTTTTGTTTGTTTGTTTGCGTTTGTGTGTGTGTGTGTGTGTGTGTGTGTATGTGTCTGTGTGTGTTTATGTGTTTGTTTTTGTTTGTTTGTTTGCGTTTGCGTTTGTGTGTGTGTGTGTGTTTCCCACACCACTGACTGTGGGAATGTGAAAACTGCATTGAAGCAGCTGCTGCTGTTTGAAGCGAGTCTATAATATATTTAATATTATAAACAAATGAAATATATTTAATATTATATTATTATATTATTTTGAAGATTAAATGACAGTGATCTTTTCTTAAAACAAACCTTATAGCAGACTTTGTGGAAATAAAGAAAATTGCTGCAATTGGAAATATACTCGATATGAACAGATTTACACAAAGGTGTCAAAATTTACCAAAAAATTGATTTGGCAGTTTGACCTTTGTGCATTGGCATCCAACTTAGTGTTTAGTGTGTCTGAAACCATAGAATGCTCAAATAGCATGTAGAAAGCACCAGGCCAACAAGCTACATCCGCTAGAAACACTGCACACTAAGAGAGCGAGAGAGAAAGAGAGAGAGAGAGACAGAGAGAGGGGGGGGGGACGGAGAAAGAGACTTTTTGACTTTTAAGGTTCCTTTATTTTCAGTAAGTAATGTCACAACAGCAGCTTGATGAGGGAGAGAGGGAGGGAGAGAGAGAGAGAGAGAGAGAGAGAGAGAGCATGTGGACTCAAAAGATAGACCCAGTAGGGGGCATTAAAGACCACAGAGAAGGGAGAAGCCGTTTTGGGGTTGACACTTGATGCTGCGGGAAACTTTCAGGGCAATATCGCCAGCCAACACAACCAAGAAATGTTTTATCTCCTGACGTCTAAGTAAAAAACCTGTGAATTTGGGTTGCAATATTGTCCTTTGTATGATTTCAGATCCAGTTCATGGACGTTAAACATCATGAAAAACCTCAAGTAAATGTCTTTATGTTGTAATGTCTGTAGTTGTATACTCCACAGGCCACGCCCTCTCTACCAATTTGAACCCATCTAGACCAAAAAGACGTTAAAATGTATCGCTGTACATTATTGAAGTTTCTTTAAGTTTCTCAGAATGAATCCGTGTTTGATTTGGGGGTGTCTCTCTTTTTTCAGGGAACGGAAATTTGGGAACTCCAGCTCTAGACATATTCGGAAATCAGTGGGAAATTGTTGGATTTCATGGAAATGTGATGTTTGTCGCCTGTTTATCCCCAAAAAAATAAAAACATTAAACATAGAACCAAAACACCAACTAGAATTTGTTGGAAGGTAGAGTCCAGTTTAAAGTCCAGGGGAGGGTTTCATCCCATGTGCTTCCGAAAAGGCCAACTACTTGAATAAGCCTGTGTGTCCAGCACCCGGCTCCTTTAAAGTTCCATTTGATAAGCTTTATAAGCCCAGACGAAGCACCGCGAGATGGAGAGACCCTTTTGTACCATTATTTGCATTTCCCTAAATCTGGGTTTACTGGATAGTACACGGGCAAGAAATAAAACTCACACCAGCGGAGATGTGGCCACCGCCGTAGCAGGCACCGAAGGCTGTGCTGCCGAAAGCACGGAGGTTTAAAGGGACTAAAATGAGCAGTTTATCAGAAATGAGGACATTGGTGTCACACCCAAAGGGGGTTTATATGGGAGTTGTGTTTAATGGATCCAATCCCAGAAAGAGCAATTCTGTGTGAGTGATAGGGATACCACTTCAAACGGAGGAAGATTTTTTACCATGTAATATACACTGGCTATTAAGTGATTAGATTTTCGAAGTGTATACACCGTTGTATTTATTTGGTAGAAAGTGTGCGTTTACATCTGGCGCTGCCGGCACAAAGTGCTTTGTGAGTTGTTGGGGCTCGGTGTGCCGGAGTGGCTTGTTGCACCGCCCGAATGCCTGAGGGGTCTCAGATCGTATGAGACTCTAATCCGTCAGTCTCCCTCCCAGCAGGTGAAGGGAGGAGACTCACACACCGGCCCCACCCCCGTCCGACCCCCAAGGAAATTACAACTGGGGAAATGTTGGATTTAGGACGAGAAACCACCCCCCAACCCATAAAAAAAACAAAAAGTTTTTTTTCTCCTACACCACAGAAACATTGATGAAAAGCAAAGCGACCCAAAGCATTGGAAAAGATGATTTTATTGTGGTTATGAGTTGAACGTGGGAAAGCACAGGATGCCGAACGGCAAAGGAAAAGGACTCAAAGTGGCCGGGGCAGATAACACTGTGGACACGGTTGGTGAAGCAACACGGGTGTCCCCCAATCACACGGGGATAATCAGGTTGACCACAAGTGAATAAGCCAAAAGTTTAGGCCCTCGCTGCCGGCAGGGCGGCAGACTCCCACGTCAGACCGCCAGTGAAATACCTCGTGAACCTCAGAAATGAATTGCAAACTCGGGCCAAGATAAGACAAGCTTTGAGGATGGGGCAAGCTTTTTGGCAGGAACCCAAGGGAGGACACAATCTAAAGGGTTTGTGAAAGAATTAACCCTGTATACTGAAATAAAAGTGTGTGATTGGAAGCTGCATGAAGTTGTATTCTTCATATGTGTGTGCATATATGTTTATGTGATTACATGGATTTAGATATATTGTTACATTCCACCCTTTTAATCATATAAACATAGGGATAATAAAAAAAAACTATGGAAAATGTAAATACTAAAACATGAAATGTGAAAACATTAAAATAGAATGTTAAAAATAAAATGCATGCGGGGAACAAAATATATACGTAAAGCACATCACAACAGAAAACAAACCAACAGCCAAGCTCAAAACATGAAACCAAAACTAAAAGACAAACCAAAAACAAGACAGAAAGAAACCTCAAACCAAACCAACAACAATAGGTACATGTAAATGTATACTAAGAATGAAGTGGGAACAAATTCAATAAAACAAATAATCGCTACACAAGAAATAAACGGTATGTCAACAAATAACACTTTGTATATGGTTATCAGAAAAAACCTAGCCCTTGACATCTGGTAAAACCCAGTGGGAAACCCAGGAAGTCCTTTTGATGGAGGGGCGAAGGAAAAAGATGACCATATAACAAGGTGACGAGTGGCTAGAGGGGGATCGGACTGGAGGGGCATGGGGTCCAAGGGTCATCTGGTGGAATGTTGAGTTCTTCACCACCTTTATATCTAACTCTGAGGAGCTCCATGCTTATAGTGGACCTGTCTCGTAGAGGGACCATGGACCGCAGCCCACAGCCAGATCTCCATTTCCAGCTCAGCCAGGGGTGAGGGCGTATCTAAGAAGGGAAACAAAGAGGAAAATTCTGATTGCACCCAAAATGCCATTTACTGCACCCCACAGCCTTCAAAATCATAGCACGGATGATCGGAGCAAGCTGGTTATATATTCTGCAGGGCAGGTACATGTGCATAGCGAGAGGGCCCCTTATGATAAGACCTTATCTTTATCTTTGCCGAGTCCAGATGTTTGAAGCTCCTAACAAGCTCTGTGAAGAGGTTCTTTGTTCAACCATTCAGAGACTCACCATCACTCCCCCTTGGAGATCGAACATCTCCACATCTCCACGTACTGAAAAAAGAGGCTTCAGAGAAACGCAGAATAAAACGAATAACAACAAAATGCAGAAATGCATAACAAAATGAAAAACACATCCCAAAACCCCACAACATCCGTTGAACATCAGAATTAAACAAATAACAAGCATTATAACACCAGCTTTGGATAGTAGGACTCCCCATTTGCCGGATAATTTGTTCAGCCAGGCAGTATTCCACTGAAGTTGCATCTAGCTGCTCACCGAGGGCCTCGAACAATTGAAACATTAACTGGCAAAGCCTTGTTGATTATAATAGATGTAGTTCACTCAATCAACATTTTTGTCAATTGTTCACCAAGGATTGTGTAGACGCAAATCCACCTGAAATTTGGTTTTGTGCCTTAAATTTGTGAGGGGACCTCCCTTGGAACTCCAAAGGCATCTAGGTAGACACAGGGGGCGTTGACAGATTGTGTTATTTTGGTTGTGGGGTTGTAGGTTTGAGGACCCCATTTTCTTTTAGCGTTTGAGCATAATGCCACAGTATCGGGAGTACTATTCATAATGTTGTGATTAGTATGAATACTAGAGTCCCTCTGACCCTGCGGAGTCCTTTTAATGGGTTAAATGGATGCAATATCCTTTGCCGGCTCACGGTTTCTACTGGGTGTAATCACTGGATGTGAGTACTAGCTTTTGGCAGTGGTATTGGCTTCCTCGGCGGATGCAGCGCTGATGGCGCTGGTGTTGTTTTGTCCACAGGTTGGCAGGGATGTTGGTGAGCGGGAGAGACAGTTCTGGTGGTTCAGTTGGTTCCATTGGTTCCGTTGGGGTCAGTTGGGTTCAGTCGTGGTTATATATGGGTTTTAGTTAATAATCAGCGCTATTGTCTATGCTCAATGTGTGTAGCTTGGAGTGGGTGGAACTCAGTGTTATAATCTTGCTATGTGATGGCGAAGCTGTGGATCCTGGGCGGGGTTCATCACACACACACATTCACACGTCATCAGAAAAGTTGAAATCTTTTCCAGAAACTTCTCTCAGTAAGCTCCAACCCTTGAGCCGCTCACTTCCTCCTATCTTCGTTCGTGACTTTTAACAGTCCATTTCTCATCCACTTTTCCATGTCGTTCTATTTCCCTCACAATACAATAATATTTCCGTCATCTTTATACCAACAGCACTCAAACAACATTAATTTCAGCAATAATCCTGCAACACAAAATGCAGTGCACATGAGGAGGAAAAAGACATCCTACAACTACCAAAGTCTTACCATGTCCCAGACAGTCAACACTTAATACAGATTTTCAGAATGGCTCTGCTCACCTTAGTTTCTATGGGCCCTGTTGACTGGCCTAGTCGTGGGTCAGACGATGGTCCACAGTCCACAGTTTGGTCCACAGTTCAGACCAAAAACAAACCTACATACTCTCACAGATTCCGTTTGCACACAAACACAACAATAATTCATACAACACTTTACACACACATTCTATTCTCTGCACAGGAATATTGCCACTGTATCTGCATTTTTACTGTATATTTGGCTGGTACTAAAAAGGTGGGGGCTTTTGGTTCTGTGACCATTCGCTGCTGGGAGATTGTTGATAAAACAAACTCTGTGAATGGTGCCAGTGAGCAGATAACAGTTGGCTCTGCACTCTTGGTTTGAAGGAGAAATATAGATTTGACAATACTGAATACAGAATGATTTTGCGCTAAATAAAAAAAAATGGAATAAAAGAACAAAGAATAAACCATGGCCTGTACTCACCATATTCTAAGAATTGTATCACTATATCTAGAGAGCTATGATATCATCTTGTGTTCCTCTGACCTGGATACATGCCACAAAGACTCACAAACGTATTTGACTCTTTTGGCACAACGAGGGCATAGTTAAAAGACCACTGACTGTGGACCTGAGAGTTCTTGCTGGTTCGTGTCTAATTAGCATTTATGTTATATACTGAGGTGCACTGCCATTTATAGCTTTATTTACAATTAGCAGAATTTTAACATCAATTCTAGTTTTGGAAGCCAATGTAGAGATGTAAGAACAGGTGTGATGTGTTCAAACTTATATTTTCTGTGACGTCAGTGGGGGCGAGTAGTGTGGATTGATTGAGTGGGGAACAGCGTTGGAATTTTATGTTTGGCATGTCAAGCAGACGCACATGATAACGCAAAAATCTTTGTGGTGTCATTTGTGTTGGTTTACCAGTTTGTAGGATCAGTTCTAATTTAGAAGAGAAATATGCCACGGGGGGGGAGTTTTCCCCCATAGGGTTGACGGGGCACCGATAGCACATATCCACCCTTTTGATCCACAAACTGAGTAAACCGGAGTCCGTAGTCAGGGAAACCGAGTGTGGGTGCCATGGTAAGGGAATTTTTCAAATCAGTGAAGGCCGCCCGAGCCTCGGGTGTCCTGTGTGTGTGTATGTGTGTGTGTGTGTTGTACCTGATCAGGGTGTGCAGAGCCATGGCTTGGGTCGTTCCCTGGGGTCCCCTCCCCCCGGCTTCAACTCTGATAATGTCCAGATTCCCCTGTTTTGAGACGGCGTCCACGGAATCCCCCGCCTCGTTGGGTCTGGCCTGAGGTGTTTTACTGAGGCTGTGATGGACTTTGCTGACCTTGAGTGATGGCCTAAGCGAGCATTGTCATCTGGGTCTGGGACTCACGTTGTTTCTTTTGATCTTGTTTGCGGTCTTTGTCCTTTTAGTGTGTCTCGTAGGCATGTTCAACGTGGAGGATGGTGTCAGCAAGGGTCGTCTTCTTCCAGGTGACAAACGAGCATTCCAACATGTCACCGAGTGGGAACATCAGTCCGTTGATGAATGCGGACCGTAGATGAGTCTCATATGGTGTCAGGGGAGGTGCCCCCATGTTTTCAGGTTTCACCAGTCCACTGTGGTCCAGGTCCAGATCCAGTAATTTCACCAGGAACATAGGATACAAAGAAGTACATTGATTAGCAGTATACGGTGGTGATGCTGATCCTTTCTGCTTTCTTTGTCCCTTTTCCCTTTTTTATCTATTTCATGCACCTATTTACTGTCTCAATAGATAAATCACATTCTATTCACGTACTTTACGGTCTCAATAGAACTGTGGAAACCACATTTCATTTCACATACTTTACAGTCTTAATAATAGTAAACATAGTCGTCACTATATTTCCAGGTTTCTTCTAAACCTCGATTGAAAATTTGAGAATAAAATATCCATTGTCTTCACTTTAGAGAGAGACATTTTTTTAAATAAAAATAATAAAAACCTGTATCATAAAATAAATCCCGATTTAAAATTTTTAAATTTAAAATTTTCTTATTCTAAAATTTTTAATTTTAGAATAAGAAACCTTCTTTCAAACACTCAACATCTGTCTTACCCCGCTATCAGGAACGTCGATAGAAGCGGCGCCCCAGAGTCCCACCGAAGAACGGTCCTCCAAACGAGGATTTTAGTCTATGCCGGCTCCCTCGTCAAAGGCCCCCTGGACGCAGCTTGATCCTGTTCCGTGAAGCTAAATTGTTACAGAAATTAAAGGGTCGCTTTAATCTGCAGGTTGTCAATCGGTGATCTTAAATAAAGTGGGCAGACGTTGGTTTTACTTGTACAAGGGTCGGATCAGAGATGTGCTAAGGAGCAGCTCTCTGAGTCGAACAATTTTTTTTCAGGGAGTCAGAGAATATATGCTCAGTTTGACGTCACAGATGCAGAGAATATACAGTCAGCTTGACCTCACAGGTGCAGAAAATAATTGGTCAGGCCAAGATAAGACAAGCCTTGAGGATGGGGCAAGCTTTTTGGCAGGAACCCAGGGGAGGACACAATCTAAAAGCTTTGTGAAAGAATTAACCCTGTGTACTGAAATAAAAGTATGTGACTGGAAGCTACATGGAGTTATGTTATTCATTATGTGTGTGCATATATGTTTATGTGATTACATGGATTTAGATATATTGTTACATGGCAAACCCTGGATATCCTTAGAAACATACAAGAAATTGAGTGATGGAAAGGACGCGAAAAATGAAAACCAAATCAAAAAACGCTCAACAGACATTCCTAGCAGCCCCAAACCTGCTGGAGATGAATGGCAATATCTACTCTACAGTATATGTTCTCTATATGGCCTTTCCCATTTCTCCTCTGCATAGCCTTGACTATGAAGCAAAAACAGCATAGCACCATAATGACATGCACAGTGTAGTTTGACTGGACAGAGGTATGAGCTCACACTCACCAACAGATGCTGTCCTTGGGGCTCAGGATCGACACCTACAAGAGATGTGCAGCGTTTTCACCTCGGGGGTATAATTGATGTGGATGGGTAGGTGGATTGGGTGTGGGGGTGGGGGGTGCTGTAAAAGCGAACAGCTTCCAGCATCTTAAACAAGACCTGTAAATCCAAAAAGCCGGAGATCTTAAATGAAACGTCGCGTACGACCCGCTACCTGAATCCGAAACAGGGAGAAGCGCCGGCAATGTACGCGACAGGAACCACAGACATCCATCACCCGTCGCTTCAGACGTCTCCTGGGGGTCCGCCAGCCAAAAAAAGCACCGGCATGAACAATCTGCGGGAAACATCCGAGCAAAGCCCAGTAGATCTACACATCAGGAGGAGGAAATGGAGATGGATGGGAAACACCAGTAAATCAATTACCGAACCAGGCCCGAACATGGAACCCTCGAGGAAGTAAAAAAAAAAAAACAAACATGAACAACCAGGAAAAGAAGGCCAAAGAAAGAGATGAAGGGGCGTGGCAACAGCCCTGATCCAAGGGCACGGATAGAGACAGTTCTGCGTAGTGTAAGGTGACTATTTTAGTGAGTAAATCCCAAACGTCTAATCAATTAAGCATTGCATTCAGCATTGTTGTGTTTCAAGCTGTGGGGCCTCGACCAAAAAGGGCCTCCCCGGGCTCCTTTCTCCACGTCAGGTTTACGGGTTACGGAGGAGCATGCGGTCTGACAACGGTGCCCACGCCCACGTAGGCGTTCATCTTGGAAACAGATGAATTTGGCGACTCACATGGAGGAAGCGCGATGCGAAAAGAGGATGCAAAGGAACAATGCCTCCAATGAAGGTTAGGTTATGATCATCGCTGGTCACAGAGATAACATGATTATGTGTTTTATTTTTATTTTAAGAGACCGCCAACTGAGGGTATGTGGAAAGCACATTGATGCAGCTGCTTCTGTTGGAAGCGAGTCAATAATATACTGCATAAAATATATTTTGAAAATAAATGACGATATTTTCTTCAAACAAAACTTATAGTAGACTTTGTGGAAGGATAGAAAATTGCTGCAATTGGAAATATATTGGGACTTTAATTAAAAACTGTTTTTGCTTTTTGAATGATGCTGTAGTAGGAAAATGATGTTTACTTGCATAGCAAAGGAACAGTTTGGAGAAGGCTCCAATATATAATCCAAGGTTATGGAACATGGATATGAGCAGATTTACACAAAGGTGTCAAAATTGACCGAAAAATTGCTTTGGCAGTTTGCCTTTGACCTTCAGACTAGTGCTTTGGTTGGACAAGGTTGCTGTGTCCGAAATTGTGCATTAGCATCCACCTTGTTAGTGTTTTGTGTGTCTGAAACCCTAGTACGCTCAAATAGTATGTGGAAAGTACCTGGCACACTGCGCTGGCCGGTGTATCCCACAATGCAACGTGAGTCATGTGGCGCTGTCATCACATCTGAGTATGTTTAAGGAGCCATTGATCTTTTGACTCACAAGTATGCTGGACGGCAGTACAAACACGCGGCGGCCATCGAGTACGCAGGATGCCATTCCAGATGCTGCACATATATTAATAACCTACTGATGAACGCGGCCTTGCGGCAGTGGGCCTTGCAGCAGCGGGCCCCATTTCGACTGACGCAGACTTTGCCATTCCCTCTTTTTCTGCACGACAACAAGTGGCTTCAGGTGCACGGGAAGTGAAACAACACATAAAGGCTACAGCCAAAGACAGTGCTTTTTCAGTTTGACCTTTAATGATCCAGCATTGACGTAAAAACACTAGTATTGATCGTTGCCTCGTTTCATCGTAGCCGTGGTGTGATTAGCGGTAGCTGAACGTTGTGATCAAATCTAAAGCGACTTTGGGAGTGTGAAGGTGGGGGAGGGAGGGTGGGTGGGTGGGTGGTGGGCACTTTCTTTGCAGTAAGGTCACGTCTAGGCCCCCTGACCTCAGCTTGTTCTCAGCCCCTGATTGGCCGCTTAGGAAAGATCTCATTAATATGCCACACAGCGCTAGCAACGAGCAGGTAACCATGGATACGCTGCATTGAATATCTATCTCACTCGTTTTTTTTCTCTCCCTTCCTCTTTTCTCCAGTGCAATGTTCTTTCTTCCTCTCTCTCTAACGTTCTCTCTCTCTCTCTCTCTCTCTCTCTCGTTTTCGTTTCTATTCTCCCTCAGCGGGGATTGGTGATATTTTCTGCAGCGTCAGCTTGTTGAGGCTGCTCTTCCTCCCACCGACCAATCCCCCCGGCCGCCCGTCACCATGGAGACCAGCGATCCGGCAAGTGGGGGGTGGTGGTGTTAGGTGGAGGGGTGGGGGTGACATGACATCCCGCCCCTCCCTCTCTCTCAGACGGTGGTGATCTGATCGACCACTCGCGTGCTGTCATTCATTTCCACACATTCCACTTCCTGTCTGAGGCCCCCGCCCCCGCCGGGCCCCGCCCGGTGTCCCCGGCTCTTAGACGGGGGGAGGAAAGTGAGCAAAGTGGGCAGGAAGGCCAGCGTGTGCAGCGCCGAGCAGCCGGCTGTAAGCGCCAGGCAGCGGAACAGCGTGCGCGTGAGGTTGGAGTGCACGCACGCCACGGGCACCAGGGCGGCGCCATAGCAGATGAGAGTCTGCAGCGATGGCACACCGTGCCTCTCCAGCGCCACGCGCACCCAGCGAGTCCGGCTGTCGCCCCGGCCTGAGGCGAAGCCGCACAGCAGGGGGCCACTGCAGTCGGCGGCGTGGCCCAGCGCCGAGATGAGGCACAGCGCCGACACGCAGTCCAGCTCCACCCCCCACAGCGTCATGAAGCCCAGCACGCCAAACTGCACGGACAGCACGGTGAGGCCGAGCCACACAGACACCAGCGGCTCCACCACGGCCAGCGAGGACAGCAGCAGCAGGAACAGCACCGCCAGCAGCGAGTGCCGCAGCGGCGAGCTGACGGCCGGCGCGTAGCGGTCCAGGTAGACAAAGGACGGGTTGAAGATGAGGAAGCGCACACGGGAGGTGAGCGACAGGCGGCGCAGGGTGTCGAGCAGTGCCGACATCTCCTCGCGCTTGTTCTCCGTCGTCTTGGCGACCAGGAAGACGCGTGAGGCCGCCACGTCGGGCTCCTCCCCACGGCCCCGCTCGGCGAAGATTATGTCATCCGCGAAGTGGGCAAACTGCGGCTGGCGGAGGAAGGAGAGGCGGAGCGTACGGGTGAAGTTTTCACGCGGCTGGGCAGTGGACTGGTTGTGCTCCGACAGGTAGTTCAGGTAGGACTCCAGCCAGCTGATCCTCTGGAAGCCCTTTGCGTACTCCAGCAGGTCCTGCTGTACCGAGCTGTTCCAGTAGGGGGCGCTCTCGTAGATGTAGAATCCGATGACTGGGGAGTAAGAGCTGAAGTAACGTTGCTGAGCGCGTGCGTACAGCACAGTCGCTGTATCCATGGCGACCAGAGCGCTGGGGTCGGAACCCTGGGTCACCTGTGGACGACAAGGTCAATTTGTCACAAACTGATTTGGAATGAGGGAATCCAGGCTTTTCGTCATATACTGAAAACATATAATATGATCAGATGGTTAAATTTGTCGATATTATGCGACATTTTCTCCATTACGTGATGTTTATGTTTGTTTTCAACGAGGCTATGTAGTATGGACCCATGCATGCACTACACGTATGTGTGTGCATGTGTATGTGGTGCGAAGGTGCGGTTCCTCACCTGTAAAAATCCCATCAGGCCGAAGGAAATGTAGACCAGATACAGCAGAACCACAAACGGTTTCACATAGGTGTTTGTGATCCAGTCGCCATAGCAACGACGAACACACCCCAGCAAAAGGTGGGAGTCCTGTGGATGGGAGTCCACACTGACAGGGACGCGCTCATGAGGATGGGCGTTGGCCACGTGGGTGTGCCCGTGCATGTTTGAATTTCCTGCATGCAAATGTGTGTGTGCATGTGGATGTGGGTGGGTTAAGGTGGAGTTTGGTGGGTTAGGATGGGAGTGTGTTAAGGTGGAGTTGGGCGGGTGAGGATGGGAGTGTGTTAAATTGGAGTTGAGCGGGTGAGTATGGGCGTGTGTTAAGTTGGAGTTGGGCTGGTGAGGATGGGAGTATGTTAAGGTGGAGTTGGGCGGGTGAGGATGGGAGTGTGTTAAAGTGGAGTTGGGCGAGTGAGGATGGGAGTGTGTTAAAGTGGAGTTGGGCGGGTGATGATGGGAGTGTGTTAAGGTGGAGTTAGGCGGGTGAGGATGGGAGTGTGTTAAGTTGGAATTGGGCGGGTGAGGATGGGAGTGTGTTAAGTTGGAGTTGGGCGGGTGAGGATGGGTGTGTGTGTGGCCGTGCGGCGTATCATCCTCGTAGCGGGTGTACATGAGGCAGCGGTACCACGCCGGTTTGGAGTCAAGCCTCTCAGGTTTGGGGACGCGGCGGCAGAAGCAGCCGTGCCGGTACCCGGTCTCCAGGTATCCCGTGAACACCAGGCAGGAGCCGTAAAGCGACAGTGTGTACACGTAGCTGACGGAGACGGCGAGTGCCGCAGTGCGGCAGAACAGACGCACCGCCTCCATGTTAGTGAGCGGCGAGGCGGCCAGGCCCAGCGTGGTCAGGTGGAGCAGGGTGGAGCCTGTGAAGCGCAGCATGACGTCCTCGAAGACGCCCGCCACGCGCTCCTTCACGTGCTGGTCCTCCCGCGTCCGTCGCCACGACGACAGCATCTCGAAGGAGCCAAACAGCCCGTGGCCTGAAAGGGCGCAAGAGGGAGAGGGACATGTTTAAAACATGGTGGAAGCTGTTGGACAGATGCTACAATAAGTTAGCTGAGTAACACAAGTAGTAGGTTGAGGGTTAACCATGAAAGGTGATTGTGTTGTGTCCCACAACAAGCTACAACCTCCCAGAAAAGGGAAAGCAGCCACTGAGCACATCTTGGGTGTGGAAAAAATAAATAAAAATCCTGTGGGACTCTTTGGTAAAAGGGGAGAGTAGTCTCAAAGTGTCAGGACACAGAGCTGTCCTGTTAGCCTAATGTGAAACTGCATGGCGCCACATAGAAGCTGTTGTTTCGGTCGATGGATGAAAACAAAACCTTAATGTGACCTCGCGTTTTGACTGCGCTCCTCTCTTCAGAGCTCTGACTGAGAAGGAGCTGCTTGCTGAAGAGAACTTGAGTGAAGACCGGCAAAACCCCACATTGCCTGCTGCGGGAAACTCATTTCAGCCATGCCGCATTCAGCCCTGTACACTGTAAGTGGCTCGAACATGACACCCACTTACCCTCCTCCCCTCCATCGATCTATGCTTTAACACAACAGAATGGCAAAGATCTGCACAGCTTCATGATACAGATTGGAGGGTAAATAAAAACCACGAGAATACACAGAAAGTACTCATCAGTCATATAGTTAACTGTAAAGGTGTGACTGCATCTGTGTGATTTGTATTGATTGTGTGTGGGTTTACGTGTGGATGCACATGCACAAGCACGTGTATACAGTGTGTGCTTGTGTGAGTGTATGTGCATGTGTTTTGATGTGCAGCAGATTGTTTTCACCTCTGTGGTTGCCGTGACAACCACAACCCCTCCTTATTCCAGAGAGCAAAATACAGCAAGGTATTTTAATAACCAAGACATAAGGACATCACTGCACTGAGAAAAAAAATCATCATTTGATCACCTTTAAAAAATGTATAAATATTTATAATGCTTAAATAAAAATATTTTGTACGTGTTGATAACTGACAATGCACATTTTAAGTTGAGAAAACCTAAAAAAATATTTGAATTTGATCAATTTAAGTTTTGAAGTTGATCAAATGACTATCCAACTGACTTTTTTTGTTCTCAGTGTAGCTAGTGCGTGTGCATGTGCATGTGCATGGGAGTGTGTGTGCGTTTGTGTGTGTGTGTATGTGTGTGTGTGTGTGTGTGCATGGATGCTTCTCCACCTTCTCGGGTTGTGCTTCGGGTGCGTGTATGTTTGGTTGGGTCCAGGTGTTGTGTGTGTGTATGTGTTGTCTCTTTGTGTACATGCAGTACGTTGGTGCTTGTGTGTGTGTGTGTGTGTCTGTTTTTGTTTAATTATATGTGTACACGGTGCATATGTGGATATGCGTGCATGCGATTGTATTCAGAGAGGAGAGGGTTAATTTGGCAAAAAGATAAAAAGATAGGAGATGCTGCAGGCAGGTCTGATTCAGCAGCTTCCACTGTCAGACGGGCCAGCACGCACAAACATCAAGCAGCGACAAACATGGACGTCGCGCCACAGCTGAATGCACTGAGGGTTCAGAATGTTTGTAGACAGACAGACAGACAGACAGACAGACAGACAGACAGATAGATAGGTAGATAGATTGCTAGATAGATAGATAACTCAACAGCCAATGGCCAACTGCTACTGTACCTCACAGAAAACTTCAAGAGCTCATTAGATGTGTAATGTAATGGGAGTGGTGTTTATAGACCTTAAAAAGGCTTTTGACCCCGTGAACCATGAAGTACTTCTGAACAAACTTAGCACCTTTAACTTTTCCAAGCAAGCAACCAGCTGGTTTGCATCATACCTCGAATGTAGAGAGCAACGCGTCAAAATCAACATTCAATCCCCCAACGATCGAGAATGGGCATTCCACAAGGCTCGATCCTGGGGCCTCTGCTCTTCAGCTTATAGAATGATTTACCAACATGCTATATAAGAGCTGGTTGTCAAATGTAAGCTGATCACACAATAATTTATGTATCAGCTAAAACCCCTTGTGCAGCAGCAGACATTAACAAATGAAATGCAGGGCGTATCAGAAATGCAGGGCAATGGCTCACAAACAACCTAACCTGAATTGTATAAAGACTGTGTCAATGTGTTTTTCCACACAAAGGAAAGCAAAAGATAAGCTTACAATTAATATAGATCAAGATGAAAAAGAGGAAGTCAGTAAAAATTCCTTGGTGTCATTTTGGACAACCAAATTAAATTTGATAAACACGTTATAAAGCTATGCAAGACCGTAAAGACAAATCTGAACTGTTTTAGAATGATGACATTACAAACAGTACCTCTTAAGGCAGCTCGACTGTTCATGCATGCCATGATATTTTCACACTTATCCTATTGTGTTACTGTATGGAGCTAGGCTTCACAGTTAACTGTCAAACCCATGACATCATTATACAAACAAGCACTGAAAAGAATGGATCAAAAACAAATTAAATTACACTCTTATAATTATGAAAAAGTACAAGTTGCTCAATCAATGACAGCTTTATCAAGTTCTGTTTTATCAAATTGATTTTTAAATGTGTGAACAATCTCGCCCTAGCTGTACTTTGTCTGACAAAAACAAACTTCAATAGAATTGGCACTAGGGGATCAGCAAAGAAATGGCAACTGCAGGGTAGCACAGCGCGAAACCACTTCCGGTCAGTCATCTTTTTCAGTAAAAGGGATACTTTTTTCTGGGAACCCATTGAGATGGGAGGCAGAGGGTTCAACCCCGGCTAGATCGCCTGGGTGAGGGTGTCTGATTTTTGAAAGACCCGAAACACCTAATGACCCCAGGTAACGGCACTGATGATGTGTCCAGGTACATCATAAGATGGCATATGTCACAGGCTTCTGTCTGAAACTACCAGCGACTACCAGGAACAGTCTGGTTGACGACCAAAAACAGAGTGGTGACAGCTGGAGAGACAGTGGACAAGATCTGTGCCACTGTAAGTCCTTATTAATCCACCTGCACCAACTCTGTATTTTGATGGGAACTAGTCCAGCTGGAAGGAAGTCCAGGAGGTAGTCAAGAAGGAAAGAGCAAGCTCAGTCCCAGGACTGAGCGGGATACCTTACAAGGTATACAAGAACTGCCCAATGTTATTCCAGAGGCTCCAGAAGATCCTAAATGTGATCGGGAGGAGGGGTTAGGGTACCTCATCAGTGGAGGTAATCGGAAGGGGTTTGGATTCCAAAGGAGAAAGACTCAGAAAACATAGATCAGTTCAGAACCATCCCACTGCTCAGTGTTGAGGGAAAGATATTCTTCAGCATTGTTGCCAGGCACCTGACAGACTATCTCCTGAGGAACTCCTACATCGATACACTCGTCCAGAAAGGAGGGATCCCGAAGGAACCGGGGTGTCTGGAGCACACAGGTGTGGCCACCCAACTGATCAAGGATTCCCAGGAGAACAAAGGGGACCCGGTTGTGCTGTGGCTGGACCTCGCAAACGCCTATGGGTTCATACCCCACAAGCTGGTCGAAGATGCACTGAACCGCCACCATAGCCCAGGCAAGTTCTGGGACATTATTTTGGACTACTACAATAGTTTCAATCTGAGAGTCTCTGCTGGGTCTACAAATTCAAATTGGCACAAGCTCAAGAAGGGAATCATTACTGGATGTACCATTTCGGTGATCCTTTTTGCCCTTGCCATGAACATGCTTGTGAAGTCTGCGGAGGTTCAGTGTCGAGGCCTCTCACCAAGTCTGGTGTCGGACAGCCGCCCATTAGGGCCTTTATGGATCGCCTGACTGTGACAACCACATCTGTTCCAGGGAGCAGGTGGATCCTATGTTAATGAACCGTTCGGTACGCCCCCTACATTCAATACACACAGGTTAACCGTGGTATTTCGGTATCACAGTAGAAGTCCACTGGACACGTATGTGCTTCTTCCTATTGAGTCCACTGTTGCAACCGTGAGCCCACTGTACCGTTGCATCCCTAGTGGGCATGCACAAATACCCATACATACGCAAAACGTGATTATTGTATGGTTGTGGAAAGAACGTCGTTACTTACCATGAGGTCACTTTAACTAACATATTTTGGTAAAGATGCTATTTAAAGACCATTTTTAAGTAGAAAAGCCTAACCGGGGACAGGGGTCGCAAATTAGCCTTGGCTAGAAATCCTATATGCAACACATCTGTTTCATGTGATTGACACCTGAAACAATGTTTTCTGCATTGTCCCTGATGAATAAACAAATAAATAAATGAATAAAATGCTGGTTAATAGATAATTATTGTCACTATAAATTGTTATGAAAACAGCCAGCACGCGCACACACACTCACACACGCTCACACCCACACCCACACACACACAGACACACAGCCATACACAAACACAGACACACACAGACAAACACAGACAAAAACACCCAAACATACACACAAGCAGAGGAAGGGAATGACGCGTAAACAGAGGTGGGCAGGCCAATCCAGCCTCGAGGTTTAACTTGAAAATGGGCACACCACACACACACACACACGCACATGCGCACACACACTCAATGATGAAGGATATTCAAAATAAAGGAACGTTTGTTGTTGTTTTTAATATAATAAAATATATTGACACCAGAACAAAAGACTGCTTTGATGTACTGTGTTGCACGGCCCTTCACTAAGGAGTTTGAAAAAAGCAGAAGTGTTCCCAAAATAAAGACTGCGTCCCCACCCCCCGAGCTCCAATCAACTCCCATTAAAAAGGAGGACTCTGATATCTGGTTTTTGGGAGAAAAAAAACAAAACAACAACAACAGGAAAATGTGTAAAATGCGGTCCGGGATAAAAAGAAAACATCCATTTACAAGATGCATCCAGCGACGAGGTACGGGGTCAGTATTTGTCCTACCTCGGGGCACACATTCCCAACAGCCATCGCAGAAATTGCCAATTTTCTGGCTCAAGGCCTCGTTTGATTACCGCGGTTAGACGGACGCGTCAAAGCTAAATTGGCCACCGAGAGGTAAATAGCGGTAAAAACTCCTCGTGAGGGGTCGTGACAACATTAAAGATCATTAATTTGTAATCATGCCATCTGTTTCGGTTTAAACTCATGTTGGGGGTGGGGGGGTGGGGTGGGGGTGTCTGAACAGCGAGGCAGGTCGAGACGGCGCCTCCCGCAATGTTAAAAAAAAAAGATAAAAAAAGAAACAGCTTTTTTTTTAAGGAACCGTTTTTAGTCCCTCGCTGTCTCCATGCACCCAAAAGCCCCGTCGCTCCATTTATCTTCTCTTCGTTCAGCCTCACTGCCCCCCCCCCTCTGTCTTTCTGTCTCTCTCTCTCTGTCTTGCTCTCTCTCTCAATGTATGTTTGCCTGCGAAGCTCTTTCCTTCCCTTCTGCGGTCTTATTTTATTTTGGGTGTGGGTCGTTCTTCTTTCAGGACACACCCCCCCCTCCCCTCCCAAATTGAATATTTATCCATCTCTCTCTCCCTCTCTCATTCGCTCCTCTTTTACTTCTCCCATTCCATCCCTCTGTCTCTCTCGCTCCCCGTCTCCAGTTATTTTAAGCACAAGTCTTGCCTCCTCCTCCATGCTACAGTGTAATTATGGTATAGGGTTCGAGAGTGTGTGATTATATACATCCTGCAAGACACAAATGCACTCGTACTCCTCATCCACTGGAGTTGCGCATGCATGGGAAAAGCTTCCTAGGCTTTCGCAAGCGGGAAGCAGGGGACCATAAAACACAACGACTTACATAACGTAGCGCGGCACAACAAAAATCCAATTAAACGAAACCATAACGTCAGGAGGATGGAAAACGGACTAAAATAATAGAGTTGATATAAAAACAGATTATTTTGCCAACGCCGTTATCCTGCACGGCCAGGCTATATATCGTTATAATATCGATATCCTGACCAGTCACAGGGGTTTTTGGTAATCGCAATATATCGTCATAATATCGACACACATACACCACTAATGGTTGTTTCTCAAATTTCTTGTGTGCTATCAAGGTATTTGTCGTATTTATTTGATTTTGTCGATATTGCCCTGTAAAGAGTGAAACATAAGAAAGAGGTTGAAGTGCTCGCCGTGCGAAATGTAAGGCGTTAGTTTTAAACGCGAGACATCAATCAAGTCCCAAGAGAACGTGTCACTACTTCCAAATGACAAATGGACCGGTTTGGAAATACATAAATATAAAAAAGAAAAAAAAACAGTGTGAAGCTTTTAAATTCAGTTTCGAGAAAATTAAAACACTCGATCACTTTGAGGGGCGTGGCGGGCAGTTCCAAAAAAAACAAAACGGCGCGTGGCACCAACAGAAGAGCTTTATCTGCAGTACCTACCCAGCATGATGAAAGGGATGCCCAGGTAGGTGGAGTTGTAGGTGGCCCCGGTCAGGTTGAGAATCCCGGCAGCGGTGAGGCCCGACAGTGTGATGGAGAGCAGGGCCAGCAGACCAAGCCACGGCTTGGAACGCACGCAGTCTCTCATGGAGCAGCAGAGCACTGCCAACACGCTGCAGACCCCCAGGCTGGTCAACAGGGGGCGCCGCGCCAACACCGAGGAGAACTGGAAGTCTGTCCTAAGGGATGAGGAGGTAGAGGGATACAGTGCTAGCTTGGAGTGCCCTGAAGCGAAGTGCCGGAGCTCAGTGCAAAAGGCCTTCTCCCATTGGCCGGCTGCGTTGTCCATCAGACTGCTGTGGGCCTGGAGGTAGTAGGTGAGCTGCAGAGCCCGGGCGGAACGCACCCCTTCTCCTTTGGCCCCCGATCCGGGACCCCTGACCGAGCCCCCGGCCCCCCAGCCCTGCACCCC
>NC_137206.1:25308205-25338205 GCF_960531495.2 Zeus faber | reverse complement strand
TGTCTCGGTGCACAGATGCCCTCGGTGTTGGAACACACGTGATGTCACGTCACTAATTACCGGCTTTCCAACCGGGGGGCAGCGCGCTGCCCCTCCGGTTCCCCGTGTCTTGGAGCCCACCTCCACCCCCCGCCCCGCCCCTCGGTGTGGTGCGGAGAAACGCACACAGCGACAATTCAAGGGTGGGAATAAACAGGGACATTAACAAGAGGCATTCCAATGAAATCTGTTTATTTCACTTCTTTTTTTGCATTTGGCATTTTGTCTGCGATGCAAATTAAATTAGAGTTATGATTTGAGAGATTTCCAACCACCTTATTATTTAAATAATGTCTGTGAAATGGTCAATTATGCTGCTCCGTATATTGCAATTCAAACACGGATTCAGATTTCATTTCTGACCTTTTATAATAATAATAATAATAATAATAATAATAATAATAATAATAATAATAATAATATCCTTTATTTTTGTAGCACCTTTCATACATGACATGTCACTCAGAGTGCTTTACATTAATAGAAGGCCATCAAATAGAAGCAATAAAAGCAAAGCAAACAAACAAAATGCATTTACAAAGAAAGAATAATAAAATGATTAAAATAATGAAATACATTATTAATTTGCTCATATTTGTTCTTATATGGTTCTAATTAGATCGTTCTTATTAAATCCTAACCCTGACTGAATTCCCTCCAAAGATTTCTAAATGTTATCTGCTTTTCTGATGATGATAATTGTGTGTCAAATGTTACTTTCGCTAAAACAATGTCTGTGAAATAACAAAATATGCAAATTGAACGTAGGCAAAAACACTGGAAGAAAAGGAAGGAAAAAAATCGTAATGTGTCGAAAATGCTATTTACAACTCTCCATTGTGTGTAGCTTGTTGCCGTAGAAACCATGCAGCCAAAATACTTTGCTTTTTTCCTTATAAATATGTGGTTCCCATGGAAACGCTGATGCATCCATCCCTAAAAGCCACTTCCACCACACTTGCATACTACACATTACTACACACACACACACACAAACATAATTACATTGACACAGTAACACTTGTGTGCTCACACCCAAATGGATGAAATCTCTCTCTCTCTCTCTCTCTCTCTCTCTACCACAGACATGCGCGCGCACACACACACATATGTACACACACACACACACACACACACACACACACACACACGTGTGTGTATGTTGAGGTGTGTATGTGCCACAGGAAACAAAGCAAAGAAGACATAATAATGGGTCCAGATGGATTGACATCACCCTCTCTGTCTGGCATTGGACTAAGAGTACATAGCATTCAGTGTGTGAGTGTATAGGACAGTAAATGGAACCCTACTACCCTAACCCTACTTTTCCTTGACACCAAACCAAGTACAGTGTATCCTAGGGAGTGTACCCTCCATAGTTTAACCTTTGTGGTGTACCCTGACCCTATAGTGTACCCTTTGCAGTGTACCCTATGTAGTGCATCCTGAACCTATAGTGTAACTTGTATTCTGTAGCCTGTATAGTGTACCCTGAACTGTCCTATTTAGTGTACTCTGAATAGTGCACCTGGAACCATGTGTAGTACACCTTGAATTATGTATTCTATTTAGTATGCCCTGTATAATGTGCCCTGAACTCCCTCTAGAGTGTACCCTGTATAGTGTGTGCTGAATCATGTGCCCTGTCTAGTGTGCCCTGTGTAGTGTACCCTAAAACCATGTGCCTCGTATAGTGTACCTTGTGTTGTGTACCTTGGGACATGTAGCATATCTAGTGTGCCCCGTGTAGTGTACCCTGTATAGTCTACCCTGAACAATGCACACTGTCTCTACCCCCTTAACCATATATCCTGTATTGTGTAGCCTGTATAGTGTACCCTTGTCCTTGTAGTGTACCCTGTACCATGTAGATCCAATGGGCCCTGTATAGTGTAATGTGGACCATGTAGCCTATCTAGTGTGCCCTGTGTAGTGTACCATGTATAGTTTACCCTGTGCAATGTACACTGTGTCAACCCCCATTAACCACATATCCTGTATAGTGTACCCTGTATAGTGTACCCTGTATAGTCTACCCTGCATAGTGTAACCTGTATAGTGTACCCTGTATAATGTACCCTGTATAGTCTACCCTGCATAGTGTAACCTGTATAGTGTACCCTGCATAGTGTACTGTGAACCATGTCCTTGTCGTCAAAGCTTTTTATGATCCATTTTGACACACAAATCTTATGGGAAGTCTTATATGAGGACATAATAAACCAAATATTCATATTAATCCATCATACCCTTGAGAGAATAGCTTGAGCTTTGAATTGAAATGTTGTTTTTTTATCAGGCCATTAAACAATACAAAACCTGTCCAGGCCGCTGTAACCGTCACACAAACAGGCCCAGAATTCAAACTCACTTTACATAATCAAACACTCGCAGTGTGCCCGCTTGACACAAAGTGATTATTACCATTTTAGTCATCCTTTATTCAGCCCTACATGGGACTCATTGAGTGTTATTCATCACAAATGGAGATTTTTTTGAGGCCAACAAATAAAAACTAACTGGAAAGAATCTTGACTTTTGTAGTGAGCGACTGCTTGGTCGTCATCCTCATTTGATAACTTTGAATAGGTAATGCGCGATGTCCCTCCCATGAACTGCACACACACACGCACGCTCACACGCTCACACGCTCACACACACACACACACACACACACACACACACACACACACACACACACACACACACACACACACACACACACCGAAGCAGTGTCCTAGAAAATCTCTGCCCTTCCCACTCCTTGCGCTGACTTGGCACGATGACTCTGCTGGCTTTCAACTGGAACATCTGAAATCTCAGGGCAGGTAACAGCAGCCAAATCTCACACACATTGCTGAAATAATGGACTTCAGTTCTTGGAAAGTGTCTTCTAGTTCCTTCCCGACACGAGTGAACTTGGTTCAGTTTCCCTCTGTCATGGCAACGCAGTCAAAATGAACGCCAGGATATCTGGGTCAATCCAGTTATCCAAGTGAGCACCCAATGCTTCTGGGATATTTTGGACTGAGTGACAACACATCAGGGCCTTTCCAGGCATTCCCAGCTCCTTGAAACCTCCAAATCAGAAATTCCGAATACAGTTGCAAAGTAAAAAAAAGAGCTCAAAAAATAATTAAAAGCCGGTTCAAAACAAAATCTGAACTTTAGCGCGTGTGAAAAGCCACTGATTGATAAGCGGCCCGAGAGTATAGAACCCCTCGAGCTCAGGCAGCAGGAAGGAGAATAAAGGTGTAGTTAATGAACAATGAACGCTCTTCTGTCCCCGTTGGGCGATTACCATTGAAGGGAGTAGGGCAACTTCTATTCCATCACCGGCTCTAAATTAAGCCTTACCTTTTGTACAGAACATCCAGATTGATGTTCAAAGGCTTAAACAGATGAGTTGGAAATACACCTGTGGTCGGGGGCACGGCGGCAGTGGCAAGCTTCCGGTGTCATCATTGTGCAGCTATGTGAATATTTCATCCGTCTGTTTTTCAACTACCGTTTGGCACGTCCTGTTCTTTGTGTATGTTAAATATAGCAACGCGTGTGTGCCTCTGAACTCCGAGTGTTTGGGTCAATTGTAGCCCCTTGAAGGCAGAACATTAATGTGGGGAGGGGAAAACGCCTGATCCTTGAATAGAAACCAGGCAAAAGCGGAAAGAAAACACACGGCTGAAAAGAATACGGGCACGCCTGTTCTTAACGGCAAGCTCACCCAGAGATGATAATACATTATTCAATTGAGCCTTAATTATCCTGTAATCCCCATTAGCAGTCCGGGGGGATATGAGAGGGGTGGGAATAAAAGGAAAAAAAACAACTCCAAAAAAAACAAGTGTCTCTTCGGGGGGAGAAAAGAAGGGCGGGGAAAAAGAGGAGGGACGCGGGGAGAGGAGATGGATACGGAGGGGCTCCGAGGCATTTCCCGATAAAAAAATTGTCCTAATTAGTCCCGCCTGATGATTAATAGAAGTGAGAATAGAGAGACAGAGAGTATGTGTGTACAGCATGTGCATCGGAAACGGCAAAACCGGTTAAGGAATAGAGAACGAGGGGTGGAGGAGGGAGGGAGGGAGGGAGGGAGGGAGGGAGAGGGCGGAGAATGAATGATGGTGCATGTAATGGAATCTATTGAAATGCTTCCCATTTTTGCTGACACTATTTCCTGCACCTACGGTGGAAAGGCCAAGCAGACTCGGGAGAATTCTCCAGGGGCGGGGTCAGGGTCTGGGTCGGGGTGGGTGGGTGGGGAGAGCCTGGAAATGCTTCCGCCGACACCTGAGTGACGGGCAGATGCCGACAACAAGCATGCTTCCGATGACCCCCCTGTAAACAGGTCGCAGGTCATTATTTATAGCACGCCTATAGGACCCAATCGTTTCCTGTCTGGCTCAAATACGCCCTAATCTAATATCTCTCATATCGTCCCGGCGACCATTTTCCTAAAATGGGCCTCCCTTACCGACCAGACCCGTGAAAACCATACAGCCGCACACACATGCACCACCCCTCCCATCCCCCCATCCATCTGGTTTGGTGGAGGACATCCATTAATAAAGAGTCGCTCCTTTCCTGTCTGTTTCCCTGATCTCTTGTATTATTTACTCACCCATCTATCTTGGTTGGAGCAAGTTGCTGGGCCTCCCGATAACGCTCCACAACATCCCACCCCCATCCCCACCACTGAGAGAGCTGAGCGGTGACTCCTCCAAGATTCAGCGAATAGATAATAATAATAAATATTCCGCGGAACTGTTATATGGGATGGAATTCCCCTTTAGCCTGAAACAACCTCTTTATCACTTGCTGTGTCATGGAAGGCGACCGCCAACCCCCCCATCAACTTTAAATCTATTTTAAAGCTTATTTACTGTTAAATATGCAAACTGTGAGTAGATTGAGTGCCACTGGCCTGAAGACATTTTCATTTCGTAAAAAAAAATAAAAAATAAATGTAAAAAATAAAATGTTCCTCCATATTTCTCAATAGTTTTGTTTCTAATAACCAGGTGTGAGGTTTTTTTTTGTTTGTTTTTTCTCATCCCCGGTGATGGTATGCTTATTAATATAGCAGCTGGTGTCTTCTTCGTGCCGAATAAAAAGTATATTTTTGATGAAATCTTGAGCGAGGTCGATTTCGGAGTGCATTATCCGGCTGGATATGCACGTTGGCTTCTTGGTTCCATGCGGAGTCAGAAAACAACAACGCCTGCTTTCCCCCGGCTCCTTCTCCGCTAATAACGGCCATCCACCTTCCGTAATCTTTTCGACGGTCGTTTGTAATTTGTAAATGACATTTGCTGGAGCCGACTGCTCACGAGGACAGGAAGGGGAGGATGCTGTAAATGGATGGAGGACGGGGAGGGAAAAGCAGTAAAAACATCTTCATGGCCTCTTACAGGCTGAAATGATTTGATTACCGGTGCAGGGCTGAGCGAGAGAGAGAGAGAGGGGGAGAGAGAGAGAGGGAGGGGGTGAAGAGAGCGAGAGAGAGAGAGGGGAAGGAGGGGTGTGCACAAATATAGACCATCAACACACCACATGTTCCTCCCTCCGTCTCTTTCCCCGTTTCAATTTATTTACCTGTACAGTACGCATCCTATCCACCTGCCTATCTGTTTGTCTTTCTTTATTTTCCGCCGCATGAATGCGCGGGTGGGGAGAAAACGGGGGCAGAGTCGAGGCCCCTTTGCAAAATAGAAAAATGAAAAAATAAGAAACGACCGGGCGAGCGAGCGCTCCTCAGAGACGCCCTTCCGTCGGGTTTCAAGGTGAAGGGTGTTATTTCTAAGGACGACACCCTTCTTAGAAAGCCAAATTCAACTCTCGGTACGTTTTTCATCGCTTAACGGATTCTCACTCGCTCCAGCCCTGCAAACACAGTGGTTCTCAACGGGTTGTCCGGGGACCCTGCCCCCCCCCCCCCCCCCCCCGGGTCCTTCATGAGGCTCCGGGGGGGTCCCCAGAAAAATGATTAGGAGTGTAAAATCAACATACTTAATTTCTAAGATGTTAGCACCATTGGAGAATGCACAATAATGACTGCTTTGATGCAAGTTGCACTGTTATCCCCCTCACTGTAACAGACTATAGAACATGGTCACATCAGTGATCCATCATTTTTCCCATGAGACGCCATACCGCTTTCCAGTGGATCAGAACAGAACTGCAAGAGGAGAGATTTCCACTGCGGTGCATGAGAAACCCTGGTGTGCTGAGCGTCTGGGTTGCAGGGAATCCCCCTGGTGGGAAATCGGGTTCAAGATGGTGGGGTGAATTAGTGAATCACGGTGTTGATCGTTCGTTGGTGCAAGGTGCAAAGCGTGGGGCATAACAAGAAGGCCCATTGGAGGACGTACGGAGTGGACGCGGACATGGCGAGCGGAGGAGGGTAGCGCCAGGACTTTGGTGATGAAAATGTTGGCTCTTTTTAAGAGATTCAGGCTTGCTAATCACAGATTTTTTATTTTAGTCCATGCCTGCAACACAACAGCAACCAACTATGTCATCTGAATTTGTGAGATATGATAGCAGGAGAATGAGCAAAAATAAACGAGTACCATCATCATCATCACTAATATCTTATTTAACTTGATGCTAAACACCACAGAAGAACATTAGGAGCGTGCAGCTTATTAAGCTTCTTCATCATATTTGTACACAATACTTGAGGGTGCGCCGTTCCTAAAATTGGACAGACTTTTAAACTTTTAACGGCTAACCCGTCGTCATCGGCCATTAAAGTCACGGCGTCTGCCTTTTCAAGAAGCTCCGTTTTACTTCCTTCCGCACGAATACATGAAAAATGCAGAATTTAGTAAAAATCTCCACCCCGGAAGGCGTTCCAAAAGCTCAGTTTCCTTACTGATTTGGAGAGCCCAGGGAGTGTTGCCAAATTGGGTGTTTTTCGGCTCATTTGGGATACATTTGATCACATTAGGCTGGAAAGAATAGCTTTGGGCAGGTGTATAAAATTTGTGATGGTTTGTGAAATAGTTTTGGGTGGAGTGGACGATTTATAGATTGGGGCGGGGCTGAAATTGTCAACCTGATCGGGCAACACTAGCCCCAAGCAGGACCAACGTGAGGTCCTTCCCCACCTCCGCCTTAATGCAAGGCTAGACTAGACTAGGAAACAAAAACCAAAACTGAGATGGGAGGAGGGCATCAGGGCTGCAGCTTCTTCACTGTGCTTCAATGCAATCCAATGGGGCAAATGTTTAGACCTTAAAACCATTGAAAGTCCTATTTTGAAGGAATGAATTATGGCCGATAACGGGGCTGCTGGCATTTAGGTGTGAGGCACAACAAGAGGTCTAGACCCCCTTTCCGCTCTCCTACCGCCATCATTTATCTGCGCGTAATCGTAATATCTCTGTCTCTCTGTCTCTCTCTCTCTCTCATAGACTGGAACCCGGTGACTGGATCTAATTGCCGTGTATTGATGGGACCACTGCTGCTGTTGCCGATTTCAGTCATTACCGTGACCCCCCCCCCCCCGTCACCGCCTGGCCCCTGAAAACAAACAAATAGGTACAACCACCGGCGCGAGCACGCGCACACACGCACGCACGCACACACAACGTTTTTTGTTGAAACATATATACATCAATATTTAACAGTGAGCAGCAATCGTCTCTTCAGCCTCGGAGAAGATGGCGGAATACGTGATAACCCCCATGTTGCCGTAGCAACTGAATGTTGAAATCAACTAAATATTGGATAGGAGATTCAACCTGTGTGTGTGTGTGTGGGTGCCTAATAGTTCGTCCAGAGGAAAATCAATAGCTCCATACGTTATCTGTTCTTCCACTGTTCTGGTCCATCGCTCCACTCAGTCAAGCATCCCCTTTCCATCCCTCTTCCCATTATCCTTCTTTCTTTTTCTCCCTCTCTCTCTTTGTCCCTCTCTACCTCCCCTCCCTCTCTCCTCCTCTGCCTGCCACCAATCGCTCCCTCCCCCCTTTCCCTCCATCTGTCTCCCTCCTCTTCTACTTCACCCTACCCCTCCCTCTCAATCCTGCCTCTATCCTCCCTATCTCTCTTTCCCTCCACCTCTTGCAACCCCTCGCTCTCTCTCTCCCTGTCTCTCTCCCTCTATCCCCCCCCGCTACCCCTCCCTTCGCCTTCTCCCTGCCACCTTCTTTCCACTAATATCTCCCTGTTTCTCTCCTCCTCTCCCTGTATCTCCCCCTCTCCCTCCCTCTTCACTGTAAAGTTCGCTGCAGTAGACCCGACAGAAACCAGCACAACAACAAAAACACGAAAGCTGCGGATGACAGTGACAACATGTCATACAAACTTTTAATGGAACGGACAGAAATCACAACACAATGATTTGTCTTTATGATCAAAACAAACAACAATAACCACGAAGAAATAAACATGGAATGACATCATAATAATACACAGTGTGCAATATGTTTATTATTCATGAGGCTGACGAGCACAAATTTAATTTCATTTAATTGCTTAATAAATATGTCTTTAAAAACATTAATATCTTATATATTATCCTATTTATATAATTAAAAAAAAACACTGGAAAGCTATATGTAGACGCGGGCAACTACTATGAATAAGTACTGATTTATTAAAAATATATCTCATCGTTGGTATCCTAATTCACAAATAAACAAACACTTTTTGCCATTGTAGGATCCTGGTGTGTTGCAGTAACAGGAACAAAATAAAACATGTACTGGAGTGAAAGTCTGTTCTGAGACCAACATCAAAGTACTGTTGCACCAACGCTGATATGAAAGTCATGGTGCGTTTTCGTGCTGACGAGGTCAAAACATCGCAAAATTCACCACGCGATTTTTCCACAACATTTTCCACAAGTTTTGGTGATGATATTTTTAAATTAGTCCAACGCCAGAGATTGAGGCCAATGAGGCTGAAGGCAAAGGTCCAGGATCCGAAAGAATGTCTGGAGAATATCCTGACCGCTACCGGACCGCAAACCTTTGCACTCATATAATGCTCAATTTATATTATCATGTCATTTCAATTTCATTTCATGGTACATTTATATTTTTTTCAGGAAAAACAAGACACAATCCGTTACTTAAATGATGAAGGTTAAACAGTGTTAATATCCATTCTACACACTAAACACTTCTTGGCTGCCTTTTAATTATTTTTGACTGATTATATATTTTCGTTGATTGCTGTAACACACTTGAAAAATGTATGTTATAAATAAAAAAAATATTGTTATTATTATTATTATTATTATTATTCCTAAGAATAACATTTATTTTAATTAAAGATTTAATTATTATTATTTGTTAAGGCTGACGTATTCTTTTTATATAAACATATATGAAGACATGAACACACCAGAATGCTTGGTGAAGGGGTTCTGGGTTCCTGCAGCAAAGCTGTTGGTAAAAATATAAATTTGGATTATTCTAAGTGCCACCTGACAGGCATTATCCTACTTTCACCAAGACTCATAACATGACTGTCTGTGCCCTTGGTAGGATCTGTCTAATACCTGGAATATACAATACAATATACCTTCCTATACAATGAAAACACTCTAGGTCCACGAAATTAGCAGGCCTATAGGCGTTTTCTGTACACTGGGCTTGTCATGGTGTTATCATTAGGTATCAATTTAGAACGAACAATTTGGAACCACCTCCGAGCTGCCTACTCCTAATTTAATCAGCACCCAAAAGCCAATCAAAAATAATGCATTCAACTGTAATTATCAACATATAACGGAAATGTTTCTTAGTTATCGTAAAATATGTAGTACATATCACCTGAAAAAATGGTGTGGTCAAACTGGATGATCTTTATTTCCTATTACCATAATATGTAGACTAGACAATGTGCCCATGTCCAGAGTCTAGTTATGACACTTCTACCATACTGTATTGCCATCAAGGCAAGTCATTTGAGTTGTTGCCGTTCCATTAAAATGTGGACTTAATTTCAACTAATATCATATATCAATCCATAGCATATCACAGGTATTTAGTAAAATAGTCAACGGAGTGGGAAACCTCACGTTGGAGATTGTCACTAGTTTCTGCAGTTCCAAGCAATTCTCAAGTTTGCCTGGGACCATTTGACAACGTCTGACAATGAGACCACCTGGTGACCAGTACCAAACCACTTCACCTGAGTGAGCCGAAACTCGAGCTCCGCCCCCCGGCTTTCTCAGCTGAGGTCCGGCCGGGTGTGGCCGGGTGTGGCTGCAGGCGATTTGGTCGGCGTTCGGAGTTCCGAGGCGTCAGGGAACGTCGCGGCTTCACCACACGCGACACGACTCGGAGCCGCGGTTCATCGGCGATGCCACTGGGCAGCTGAATGCCGAGTGGAAAGCTTCGTAGTTACTCATCGCCCCGATGACCCTGCAGGTGGACACAGGGAACGGCTAGCCTAAATGGATGTCATTCTCTGTGCAAGTGTGTGTGTGTGTGTGTGTGTGTGTGTGTGTGTGTGTGTGTGTGTGTGTGTAGTGTACCCACGAAACACACAGAAGGAGCTTCATTGAAATTGGCGACCGTAGAACTCAAATTGAATCCCACTACATGAAATGTTCTTGGCCAAATAAAACAAATTCTGATTCTGGGTAGGGTAGTTCAAAACTGTGTAGGTGTGAAGGTATGTAGGTGTGTGTGACTGTGTGTGTGTCTGTGTGTGTGTAGTGTACCCACCTGTATTTCGGGGGACTGTGGGCTCCACTCTGAATCTGATCCCTCGCCGCCTCCGGTCTGTATGAGTTACACCTCACCTGCAAAGCCACAAGTCATAAGTGAACTGTGCGTGTGTGTGTGCGTGTCTGTGTGTGTGTGTGTGTGTGTGTCTCTGTTTACATGTGCGTAGCTGAGGAAGAACAGCTGATTGTTGTTCAGTTCCACTCCAGGCAGAAGATGCTCTTCCACTCCTCCTCTGCTGTTATCCACCCACCTCCTGTAGGCCTACAAGGCCACACACACACACACACACACACACACACACACACACACACACACACACACACACACACACACAAACAGAAGTAGTGAAGTTCACGCACGGTAGCCGTTTAGACATTTCGAAGAGACATTTGAAGTCTATACAGAAATAGAATGTTGTTTATCTGTTACGCTTTGATTCACCTGAAGTTTAAAAAATGCAAAGCACAGAGGTTGTTATTGTATTACATTGATATTGAACAGGGAATTTCAGAACGGTCAAATAATTCCTCAGCTCCACGGAAGATTCGGAAGTTATTGGCTATGTTGGACATAAGTGTACATAATTAAATGATATTTTTCCGGCTTAGTAGTTACAATGACAGTGGTTGTCATTTATCATAGTTCATATAACATTTATTGTCATTATTATAGATTGTAAAGAGGATGACGAAACATTTTCTGAAAATTACATCAAAAATACATCATTTCGTCATATTTATTATGAAATAGGAATTGTCTTCAGAGCTTGTTCATCAAAAATGTGGTATATTGGCATGTATTGCTAAATATGTCAAATCTAGATTCCACATCTCTCAATATATTTAATTGTATTTTTGTGTATTAAATTATGTTTTTCAATATACGTTCGTAAGACAATGCAAGGAACCGGCTCTAACCGCTAATCCACCTCCAGCCCCAAACTGCAGTCTAACTAAGTCTCCTTTTCCACATTGTCAATCAGGTTTTTATTCAGAAACTTTCATTTCACACAGAGGGGAATGGACCGCACCCTGAACGCCTCTCGTATTCCTCCATTGTCTGCAATGTTCTCTGCCAGAGTCCTCTTCCCTCGAACCTGCACAACAACACACATGTCACATACATATACTGTATATATACACACATATACATACACATATACATACATATATATATATACACACATTCACACACATATACTTACATATACACACACATATACATACATACATACACATACAGTATATATATATATATATATATATATATATATATATAGATATATAGATCTGGTTGACAGCAAATTTTTTTCTGTTTGTAAACACCTTTTCTACTCATAGAACGGAAGCCAAGGCTGGACTTTCCCTATAAGTTGTGTTTGGGTGTTAAAAACAACACAGATATGAACGGTCAATGTGTGACTAAAGCAACTGTACAATTCCTCTGTCTCTTTTTGTCCCTTTTTGTCAGTGGTGGCCATATTCCTGACCTCGACTGGCCGAAAGAGCTCTGAAGGGGCAGAATGGCACCCAGCCATGGTGGTGTCATCCTCACCTTCAGCCCTGCCTCCTCCCAGTGGTAGTCATTGTACTGGCTGATCATACACTGCGTCTTCTCATTGAAGGCCGCTATGGACGAGTTGCTCCACCACTGGTCCAAGTTCCCATTCTTGTCATACTTGCGTCCTGCTCGCAAAAGGACACGAGGTTGAACCTGCTGACCGGGGCACTGTTTCCACTTTACTGTTGGGTTGGTTGCAAGTTAACGTACCGTTGTTGTCAAAGCCATGTGTTAGTTCATGCCCAACTATCACCCCAATGGCCCCGTAACTTAGGGACCTGGAAACACACAAGAAGCTGTTAGTCAAGTCAAATCTCCCTCTTAATCACGGCGGCAGTCTCAAAGGCTGAAATCATTCCCGAAATGACTTGCAAGTTGCGCCACCTTCTTGATCGTGTACTAGTAAGGTTCACGGGATGCGGAACCAAAAGATGCTCTGACCTCATGGTCGACCGAGGACGACCACGAGGGGACGTCTGCGATATTATCCTCTAACCTGCCTCAGTCGGATGGGCGTAGCGCTAAAATGTGTATAAACTGGCTTTCCACTTTCCTTCACGTCCATGTATGTTTCGACCAATGGGGTTGCTGGGGGCAGGGCTCCGTTAGCACACGTTAACGCGGAATGGGCCCTAGAAAAGAGGCGCTGGGAACCCAGGTTACCCCCTGGCTTATAATGAACACAAATAAATGAAAGACGCGGGACAACATCCTGTCCGGACACCGACGTTCTGAGACAACATTTCTGTAAAAGGTTTCTAATGGTCGTTATTAAAAGTCTCATCTCTGCCACTCGTGAAGGAGTTTCACTTTGGCTTGACATTCCCGCAACTCCCCGCAAATTCCGGGGACGGGGCGGGGCGGGGGGGGGGGCTCAAGACTTAAGCACCCCCCCGCCCCCCACCGATCCCAGACCATCAACTGAGGTCACTTTGCGGCAGGATTTTCTTGTTAATAATGGGTGGAGGGGGCATCATTCAGGCCGCCATTACCTTCAGGTCACACCTACGTTCGCTCACCTTGGATACTCTTTTCCCCAAAAGAAAGGCTTTTGAAGCTCTCCAGCGGGGAACCCTAAACAAAACAAAAAAACAAAACTAAAAAAAACTGTCTTGTCATCTGCAGCCCGTCTGGTAGAATTGATTTTTACTTAACCGAGCCTGACAAGTCAGGGAATGTAATTTCCACCAGCCACACTCAGAAATGTCATTTCAGAGTATAGTTCCAGGCCAGCGACCGACTGGCTTCTGGTTGCCGAGGTAATTCAGGGCAAAGGTACCACACACATTAACCATAAAGATACACATGCTTTTAAATACTATTTATAATTTAGTTATTGGTATTTACTTCTACTCTTAAGGTTGCATTTTATGTTTTACTGCAAATATTGAACAGCAAGGCACCACCCAATGGTGTGTGAGGTATTCCCGATCTGAAATGACTTATGAACATGAACTATTATCTATTATTATTATAGTGCACATGCAACATAGTTAACCTCTATAGACCCGACTAAATGCTTGTGATATTAACATGGTCAGGGATTTTTGGGATTTCTCAAAGTCCTCAATTGATGCTTAGAATGGTCAAAAGTCTTACTGATTTGATTGGTCGATGAGCTGTAGAAGGCGTTAACTGTTGTCGGATTTGTGAACCACCTGGAAACACGCCAAGAAACCGAGGATTCAATTTTAAGCTGAGAAAACCTAAAATGCAAAGGTTCTTCAAATGAAAACATTTTTTTTAGGTTAATGAGACAAAGATATACAGCATCTGCATATAGGCAGGTACTGTATATCCGATATTATATCTTATACCTGGTATATTTACTGTATACACAAGCACACACACACACACACACACACACACACTCACACACACACACACACGCTAAAGTCAAACACAGGAAGTCATGTAGGAAGTTAATGACAGTAAGAGTGGCAGCTTCCTACTCTGTGCGTGGGACGCTCTTCCTGAGCCACGCCAGGTCAGACTGGGCGATAAACTTCAAGGTCTGCATGACGTTCCCAAAGTAATCCTTCTCACTGAAAGATAGCTGGAACAAAAAAAATAATAAGAAGAACGCAGATAGGGGGCGTGTCTGTCTGCAACACCGTCCGACGACCAGGTTTGAGCCACGGTACCTGCTTCAAGTCATGGTTGAGGTAGCTGTCGTTCAGGATAAAATTAGGGTATCCAACTTTAGCCAGGACTGCATGTGCCTGGACGGGGGGGGGGGGCGGGAATCAGGGGGAGAGGAGAAAGATATCTACATTTGATCTCAAGCATTAATTGGAACCAGTTATCCAAAAAGATGAGTCTATGAGTCCTGCAAAAGAGAAGGAACAGTCATAGTAAGCAACCAAGAGGAAAGCTGTTCACACATGACATGGATCCGGGCTGAGGTGGGATTAGCGTCTCACTGTCGCCCTCTACTGGACGGCCGCAGAACAGCTTCACACCGTGTCCGTTTTACCACGTAAGCCAATGGGGCCAGAGAGAAACTTCTGCATAAAAGGTTGTTCCGACGGGTTCACTGCTTATTTTATAAGTAAGTTACTCATGGGAAGGGGTTGTTTTTTTTTTTTGTTTTTTTTCCCTGGCCAGGGAGGGAGGTTCTGATGAAATGAATCCGCGACAACGTTTTTGCCTTTTCCGTGGCTCTCTCCTTCGTCGGGCCGTCCATCCAGTCGTTCTCATTCTCCAGCATGTCAATGAAGGCCCAGCGCACGCCCTCAATCAATTCCTCCATCTGCAACGCACGCACGCACGCACACACACACACACACACACACACACACACACACACACACACACACACACACACACACACACACACACACACACACACACACACACACACACACACACACACACACACACACACACACACACACACACGCGTGCTGGGAAAAAGTTGTAAATAGGATATGTGTGCAACATCATTGAAATGAGACATTTAAAAATGTATCAAGCGGTTGAGGTCATTTCAGGGGGAAATACACCTAATAATGACAAACTCTACCACTTAAACATACTTAACACACACACATACACAATGTGTCAGTTGACTTAAGCGAGTGTGTGTGTGATAAACAGATGAAATCTGTTTACACTCACATGCACACACACACTCGTATGCACACACACTCTCACATGCACACACACACACACACTCACTTGCACACACACACAAACGCACTCACATGCACATGCATGCACACACACTAACATGCACACACGCACTCACATGCACACACATTCACATGCACACACACACTCACATGCACACGCAAATGCACAAACACACTCATATGCACACACACACTCATATGCGTATATATAACGTATATATAAAGAGCATAAGGAGACCCTTTATCAAGATAGACACACACCATGTGCTTCTTGTCCTCTTGAAAGTGCGTTTTCACAAACAGGCGGCCGGTGGCGTAAACAAGTGTGTTCTCTATGTAGTTCACACACTTATCCCACCGTGGCGTCAACGACGTCATTCCTGTGGTGACCTGGAGATGGAGGCGAGAGGGCGAGAGCGGGAAGAGGAGGTCAAAGGTCACAGACATTAACAGTAGAAGTGAATTAATCTCACTTGTTCCTGTGTTTACCTCTGGTCGATCCCTTAAACAACATGACCCCGCCATAGCAAAATGACTTTGAGAAGCTCCAGTTAAAGTAGTTTTTTTGTCATTTTTGTCATTGGAGCACGTCATGTCACATGAGTCAGGCTTCAGTCTTCTTAGTTGTTTTTCAATGGATTTTTTCAAATTTTTTCAATTATTTTTATATTCTACTTCTTAAAAGCATTTTGCTTTGCTTTTATTGTCACTATCCGATGGCCTTATTTAAATGTAAAGCACTTTGAATTACATCTGTATGAAAGGTGCTATACAAATAAAGGTTTTTATTTCATCATTTTTATCATTATTATTATTATCATTATTATTATATCATCAATTGAAGTAGAAGAATAAAATAATGGTAAAAAAATAAGTGATAATAATAAAGTAAGAATGGTCTCTAGTAAATGGCTGTGTAAAGTAAAAGGGTATAAAAAAAACAAAAAAATAAAAATAACAAAAGTAAAAAAAGATGGAAATGGTTTTAGTTCAGGCTAAAATAGTCTCTTGGAATTCTGTGTTTTACAATAAAGGCATTCAAAGCGACACTAAATCAGGGTTGCCAGGTTTGCTGCTTTGTTGGCACATTTGTCCACTTTTTAGGCTTTGTGTGGGTTTAGATTAGCCTTTGGGTGGAAGTTTTTTGCTTGACTTGGCAAACCAAGATCAGCCTACTTTCACCCAAGAGACTTACTTGACTTGTAGAGCGGGAAGAAGGGAAAGAAGGTAAATAGGCATTTGTGAGAAACGATTTTTCATCCAAACACTCGAAGCAAATCTGCCAGACTGCTGCTATTTACCGTTTGGTTAGACTGAACACGAAGTGAAATGAAGGAGAAATAATTGCGGCTCAAACCCTCTGAAGTCTTTGTGTATGTGTTTGTGTGTTTGTGTGTGTGTGTGTGTGTGTGTGTGTGTGTGGGGGGGGGTGTCTCTCAATCAAAATCTTAAGTGTCTCATCCAGTGTGCTGAGGCGTGCTTGTGTTTTTCCCAAGCAGCTAAATCAGGAGCAGATCTAGTTTACACGACACTAAATAGAAACATCTTTCCTTGGGGACGAAAAACACAACAGCAGAAGTAGTTCAAGCACAGTGTGCTGCAGGTACAAAATCAAATGGAGCTCTACATCTGTGTAAACTCTCTTTGACGTCGCCGTTCCCGGCCTGATTTCTTCGCCGATCTGAAGTTGGAGAGAGGCGGCAGGGTGTGTTCTCACGCCACATGAAATGTTGAGGAGGCATTGTGTGTTCACTCAGCTAAACGGGGGGGACCTGCATTTCCCGGAGGTCATTTCAGTGGAAACACTCAGACGAATGGAAACCCATCCGAGCCCATCTAGGACAAACTTGGTGAGGTTTCCCAAAGTACTTTGTGAGAACACACAGCCCGCTCTTTGAGTGGAGTAGTCCACCCGGGCGTCCATACCAAATTCTAACTGTTCCTCTAGAAGAGAGGGACTCTAACAGACCTCTACTCCACCTCTACTCTGCAGCTACTCTACTGTACCTCTACTCTAAATCCCCACAATCTACATCCTTCTACACTACCTGGAAATCTACCTCTAACTCCACTCTACCACTATTTGACTCTACCTCTACTCTACTTCTAAATCCCTTGGATCTACCTCTACGCCACCTCAACTCTACTCTAGCTATACTCTACTTCTAATCTATGTCGAGGTAGGGGTGGGGTCTAGGGTCTACCCCACCCCTACCTCTACATCCATGCTACCCCTCCCCTACTCTAAATCCCTCTACTCTCAATCACTGTACTCCACCTCTACTATAGCTATGCCCTAAATCCAGGACCCACGCAGGATTCGCTGGGTCTCCAGCCCCTTTCCTTTCCCGCACAATCCCCCTCCCGCTGGCCCAGGGGAGGGCGGATGTCTACCAGCTGGGTCCTGTGGTACCGCGGGATGCTGTCTCCCTTTCACGTGCTGTACCCTCTCTGTCCCACGTCAGATCCCAGGGCGGTGCCGCCAAGGTAACTCAGGGAGCTGCCAGAGGTCTGGGCAGGAGTGCGGGCACTGCGGACGGCATGGCCAAGACCGCTGGGACTGCCCCTGGATGGAACTCTGCCAGGTGGTCCGGGTCGACGGCCTGCCAGACCCCTCCCCCAGTCGGGAAGGGGCCTACCGAGTACCTGTAAGGCTACAAGGGAGTAGACATCAGGCTTTGATGGACTTGGGCTGTTCACAGACGATGATCTAGCAATGCCTGGTTCAAACTGGGGCTTTGGTGGAAGCATCATGGGAGAAATGTGTTGTGTGCATGGGGATATTCACACTGGTCCGGCTTGAAATTAGTTACAAGGGGAAAAAGCATAGGGTACAGCGGTTTGTTCGCCCCTGTCGCACTTCCTGATTTTGGGCACAGATTAGCCAGGGTTTGAGGGTTGATGAGAGAGGCTAGGGGAGTGTGTGTTAGTGTTAGTGTTGCTCCCTACATCCAGCTCTAAATTGCTCGTAAAGTGGCAAGGGCCTTTTGTGGTCACACAGCAGTCGATTGTGAGGTCGAACGGTCTGACTGGCAGGGTCATCCTCCGGCACCCAACGCATCGAACGGTCTGACCAGCAGGAGGTGACAGATTTATCCCCTAAACTTCTTCAAAGAATGGAGGGAGGGGGGTCTGTGGCTCTGGTCACACCGATCATTGAGCAAATGACCAGGCCTCATGTCCCTCACACACCACAATGTGGAGACAACCCCGGGGGTGAATGTGGCGGACCAAGGGGCATGGTTAAGCCGGGGTTGCAGACTTGCATGGCTTGCTTCCACTGACCTCACAGCTGCTCTGAATCTGTCAAATCAGCGCCCGTGCGGCACTGATTGATCCGGTCTGGGGCAGGGAGCTTTCTTAATGTTTGTCTGTCTTGCAGAGAGGGATCGACGCACAAGCTCGTCAGCCGACCAGGAGCCAGAGCAGAACGTCATTCCTCCTGCGCCCAACGCATTATTCTTTAACATTTATCCTTTTGGCCAGCAAGCTTTATTGTTCCGTTAGTTTTATAAAACAAAGGCACAAAAGAGTCTCCCTGCCTAAACCCGTACCTGTGGGCAGAGACCCCCACAAATCTCAAACTCTACCTCTATACTTCTACTCTAATCTACCTCTACTCTAACTATACCGTACCTCTACTCTACATGTACCTTCCTCCACTCTACCTCTACTCTTCATGTACCTTCCTTCACTTTACCTCTACTCTACTTTCACTCTACCTCTACTCCACCTCTATACCTCTACTCTAATCTCCCTCTACTCTTACTATACCCTACCTCTACTCTAAATGTGCCTTCCTCCACTCTACCTCGATTCTACCTTCACTCTACCTCTACTCCACCTCTATACCTCTACTCTAATCTAGGTCCCTCTACTCTACCCTACCTATACATCCACTCTACTCCTCGTCCCTCCACCTCTACACTCAAGCCCTCTACCCTACCTCTAACTCCACTCCACCTCTACTCTCAATCCCTCTACTCTACCTCTACCTATATTGCCCTAAATCCCTTTTCATTCCCTCCTTTATTTGACATTTATCAGTTTGTTTCATAGGGGCCAATATATGAATATGAGTATGAGAAAGTAGGAAACTGGATAGAAGTGAGAAGTGTGTGTGTGTGTGTGTGTATGTGTGTGTCTGTGTGTGTGTGTGTCTGTGTGTGTGTCTGTGTGTGCCAACCCGTGCAAAATCCAGGTATCTGTAGAGGAAACGCCGGCTCAGCGTCGTTATCCTGGAAAAAACTGCTCTCCACTGAATGTAGTTAGCGACCGTCCTGAGAAACAGAGGGATTCATTTAATAATGCTGAAAGCTTAACGTTATCAGTATTTTAATGTTGTCTTATAATACATCTCTTTTTTTACACGTGTACTATAAAATTAAAAAAATTATCTTCTGGAATATAATACAAATCATAATAACCATAAACAAACTATTTCTATTGTCATTCCCATATATTATTTAATATTGTTTTTTGAGTAGGGTATACTGTACTACTACTACTACTACTATTACAACTAAGGGTATACTATTTATTTATGAAATATGTGATAAACAAATATTATATTTTCCAATTCATATGAACAAGAGGTCGTCTATGAGGTGTTATACATAATAACATGCTGAAGATATTGTCAGGACAGTGTACAGTACATTGACAGACCAAGAATAAACCGAGAATGTCAATCTTGCTCCAGACATGGATAATATATTAAAATTACATAAAAGAGAGAGTGAGGGAAAGAGAAAAAAGAGAGGGGGGGGGGGGTAAAATAAAACAAAATATAAATAAATGTGATGAGATGGCGAGAGGGGGAACACTTTGACAGAGAAAAATGACAAGAGCAGAGAGAGAGGGAAGGGGTGATGGAAAGAAAGTGAAGCAGGGAGTTAAGGAGAGAGAGAGAGAGAGAGAGAGAGAGAGAGAGAGAGAGAGAGAGAGAGAGAGAGAGAGAGAGAGAGAGAGGGATATTAATTCCAGTATGTAATCTCATAATACACTCTAATATACTTAGAATGAAGGACAGGAGCCCTCAAGCCATAACGTTTGTGCAGTTGTGTGTGTGTGTGTGTGTGTGTGTGTGTGTGTGTGTGTGTGTGTGTGTGTGTGTGTGTGTGTGTGTGTGTGTGTGCATCTGTGCGTGTGTGCGTGTACCTAGGCTCAGTAGAGTTGATGAGTTTGAAGAGCTGCTTGAAGTACTGAGGAGCACGCAGGATCACAGGCTCCGAGTGAGAGATGGAGCGTTCCGCGTCCTCCTGAGACTCAACCACAGCTCTGACATAGGACAACCAGTTGAACTGGAGGGAGACAGACAGAGAGAGACAGAGACAGAGAGAGAGACAGAGGCAGAGATAGAGAAAGACAGAGAAACAGAGAGAGAGAGACAGAGACAGAAAGACAGACAGAAAGAGACAGAGCGAGAGAGAGACAGAGAGAGACAGACAGAGAGAGAGAGAGAGGGAATTGATTGTGATTCCAGTGGTACAAGCACAAAAAAAGGAATAAAATAAAATAAAATAAAGGCATTCAAAGTGGAGGTGGGATTGCATCAAGGATCAGCTCTGAGCCCTTTCTTGTTTGCAATGGTGATGGACAGGTTAACAGATGAAATCAGGCAGGCGTCTCGGTGGACTATGATGTTCGTGGATGACATTGTGATCTGTAGCGAGAGTAGGGAGCAGGTTGAGGAGAGCTTGGAGAAGTGGAGGCAGCATTAGAGCAGGAGTGGGCAATTATTTTTTCCATGGGGCCACACGAGAAAGAAAATATTGTGGAGGGCCGGGCCAAAAGGCTGAACTCAATTCTGCATAATATTAATTGTATTTCTTTATAAAAAGCAGTAAATAGCATTGTTTTGACAAGCTGGTAAGAGTAGGCTATATGTTATAATTAAGCAATGAAAGTGAGGTTCCCTTACAAAAAATGTCATTTATTCAATCAAATTTCCCAAAGCGATGGTAAACAAAATGTGAACCATTTTACCATTTGTGACTTATATTAGTGAACATTTTCAGTCACATTCCCTCCAAAATGCATTTTGAGTTTCAAATACTGTTGGAAAGTGGTTCTTAGCATTCTAAAGACATCACAATATTGTCTTTGTGCTCCAAACATTAAGCAAGACACATATTGAACTGTCACTGAACATGAAGAAAAAGTCAAAACTTGCTACTTCACGTTCCAGCTGAAGCTCCAGATTCCCCACAATTTCCTTGATCCTTCTTGTCACGGTTCGCCTGGACAGCGGCACTTGCTCAAATGCTCCTTTTTTTTCAGGAAATATTAGTGCTGCAGAGTCCACCAAGCACTCTATGACAAACTCCCCCTCTGAGAATGGCTTACTGTTTTTAGCGATTTTGTGGGATATCACAAAGCTGGTCTTGGTTGCTGCATCCCTGGATGTGTGAAGCTTGGTAAAAAAAAGCCTTGCTGCTTAGCTAGCAAAGCTTCCGACGTCTGCGCGCTTTCAGAATCAGTCAAGTTTTTGTATTGCTCCGCGTGTTTCCTCTCGTAATGCCGACTCAAATTGTAGTCGGCAATCTGCTCCCCGCAAACTAAACACACAGCTTTACCTCGGACTTCAGTAAATAAATACTTAGCAGTCCAATTTTTGTTGAAAAGCCTGCATTCGGCATCTACCTTTCTTTTTTTACCATGAGCGGACATTTTTGAGGGCTAAAGTCGTCTTGTGACCTGCTTGTGACAACGATCCAATCATGCGCACGTCTTGATATACGTATTGCGTCATTATGTACGTGAATAAAAAACAACTTAAAAATAAAACATTACATTTAGCAGACGCTTTTATCCAAAGCGACTTACGACAGACAGAGACAGAGACAGAATACATGGGCCTGAATGGGAGGGAGGGCGGCAAAAAGCTGAGAATGCAAGGAGTGGAGGTGGAGAAGGCAGATGAGTTCAAGTACTTGGGGTCGACCATCCAAAGCAGCGGAGAGTGTGGGAGAGGTGAAGAAGAGAGTACAGGCAGGGTGGAGTGGGTGGAGAAGAGTGTCCTGAGTGATCTGTGACAGAAGGGTTCCAGCATAAGTAAAGGGAAAGGTCTACAGGACGGCAGTGAGACCAGCTAGGTTGTACCATTTAGAGGTGGTGGCACTGACAAAAAGGCAGGTGGCTGAACTGGAGGTGGCAGAGTTGAGGATGTTGAGTTTTCATTGGGAGTGACAAGGATGGACAGGAATAAGAATGAGTACATTAGAAGGACAGCTCAGGTTGGACAGTTTGGTGGAAAAGTGAGAGAGGCCAGATTGAGATGGTTTGGACACGTGTGTAGGAGGGATGAGAGTTATATTTGAGGTTATAGTTATAAGGATGCTGAGGATGGAGCTACCAGGCAAGAGGAAAAGAGGAAGGCCAAAAAGAAGGTTTATGGATGTGGTGAGGGAGGACATGCAGGCGGTTGGTGTAAGGGAGGAAGATGCGCAGAACAGAAGGTATTGGAGGCAGATGATCCGCTGTGGCGACCGCTAACGGGAGCAACCGAAAGAAAAAGAAAGAAAATAAACAATAAAATTAAAAAATGGAGCAAGAAAGAGAGAGCATATGAGAAAGAGGGGGAGGGAGAGGGAGGGAGGGAGATAGGGGGAGAGAGAGAGGGAGTTGAAACCACCCCTCTCCCCCCACAGAATTCTTTCTTATAATTATGTTTTCAATTTAAAACAGATGGACGTTGACTAATAATTAATTATAAATTATAATTGTTTATGAAATATATTGTTTATTATTTCAATGTTTTTGATAGTACATAGTGGAGCATAGTTGTCCGTTGTTAATTTGACCACCTGGAACAATATGCACGAGTGTGCGTGTGTGTGTGTGTGTGCATGTGTGTCCATGTGTGCGTTTGTGCTTGCACGTGTGTGTGTGTGTATGTGTGTATGTGCGAGCGTGCGTGTGTGTGTGTGTGTGTGTGTGTGTGTGTGTGTGTGTGTGTGTGTGTGTGTGTGTGTGTGTGTGTGTGTGTCTGTGTGTGTGTGTGTGTCTGTGTGTGTGTTCCACAGTACCTGTGGAATGGCTCGCTGCAGGCGTGACAGTGTGTATCTGTTGTACATGTTCTCGCTGGTTCTGTTCTCGTATGGAATCAGGATCTGTCGACAGAATCAGAACCATCAGTAGAACAACAACAACAACAGCAGGTTAAAAACAACAACAACAACAACAACAACAACATCATAACTAGGACGAGAAGCGGAACGTGACGCTGGTGGTTTTTCATTACATGAGCCAGCTTGGTCTCGAAGGCAAGCGCCTCCTGCATCTGGGTCTGAGCCGCTTTCTCTGGAGCTCCGAGCATCACAGCCACGTCCACCATCAGACTCAGCAATGCTGCCCGGTACTGGAGGGCAAGCGGGCAGGGGGGTGGTTTCAGAGAGATGAGAGATGTTTCAGACAAGTTTTTATATTTCTTTAAGTGAGAAAAACTGACAAAAGAAAAAACAAAACCACAAAGGAAAATCCAAAGATCCAAGGTCGTCCTTATATTTGCAAAAGAGTAAAACCGTCTGTAAAGAATTGTCCCACAACTCTTAGATTTGACAGAGATCGCTGAGGGCTGTTGTCAAATCCTTAAATAGAAATAAAACGACTGTATGCATAAGCACACCCATCGACTAGAGATGTTCCGTGTCGGTTTTCCCTATGAAAAGAAAAGAACCACTGCAAATCGAAATCACATAAACTCACGGATCAGAGTAGTGTCTGACACAATGATGGCTTTAAAAGTGGTGGAACAAGTATAGCAATGATTCCACGAGAGACCATGATGTGAAGTCGGTTTGATATTGGTGACAAATTGTATTGATTCACTTTGGACAAAAGCACCTTCCTGACAATGTCATGTAACGTGATGCATTAACAAGACGTTCTTTTACTGACTGACTGACTGACTGACTGGTGTCAGTAAAAAAAAAAAAAAGTAACGTCAGTGAAAATAATCAAGCGAGTTGATACGCTGGAAAATTATTTATAAAAATCGAATTATTTATAAATAAAGCTTGGCAATGCAGTTGGACACCTCCTGAGACATTGACATGGGCTTTAAGGGAGAGGAGAACTACGCAGGCGGCGATTCGGAGGCAGAGGAGAGAGAGAGAGACACAACTCACAGCCTCAGCGGAGGTGGTGTTGGTGATGTAGTCCTCCCTAGAGGACAGCGACAGGGACGCCTGGTCCAGCTGCAAAATCCAAGCAAAATGCAGTCATTTGCAGGAAAGTCACTATATATCCACATTCCCCAACTTGCCATGCGCGCCGCCAGAATTCATTTTATTCATTAATTCATTCATTTCATTTTTCAGAGGAATTCCCTTTATTATATGAAAACCCCCGACAATCTGTCTGAGGAAAACTTGGTTTGTCGGTCGGCTGATCAGAGGGATGTACCGCCCAAAACTCATCGGAAACAATCGCGTGATTTCAAGCTGAGGGGAAGAAACAAACAAGGATCGGGAGATTGTTTCACAGAAGGAAGGGACAGTAGAGGCTAGATTGCGGGACGCCATCCACCCACCCACCCACCTTCAGCAAAAATAAATAATCAGAAAGGTATTGAAGTCATTTCCCACGGCAATGCTGTATTTTTTTTTTCCTTGATATGGGCCTTCCGGAGGGGGATCAGGGTGGGCAAACATTTCACTGCACTGGGGTCAGGTTAGCCGATGTTTGAGAAAGCCCAAGATGCATCTGGACACAAAACCCCATAAAAAAATACCAATATATATAATAAATAAATAATATAGATAAATACATTTAAAAATATATAAATATATATAATAAATAAACAATATAGATAAATACATTTTAAAAATATAAATATGTCATCTTAAATTTCTAATGGTGGTCCCATATCCCAATTTTGTGATGGTTTCGAAAAGGAATTGGCACGGTTGAACAAATAACGGAGGTGCCATAGAGACAGGATGGGGAAACGTTTCCATTGTGACCATGTGATTATTTTGGGATGGTTTTGGGATGTTTCGGGCAAACGGCCTCTGACCTTGATGACGTAGTGGGAGGAGTTCTTGTCGTCGGGAGAGACGTACAGGCGGACCAGGACGCTCTTGCTGTGCTGGTTCCTGATCTCAGCCAGTGACTGCAGCAGGTTCCACTGCCGCAGCGACCACTGCCACTCCTTCCCGAGCCCCTCCCCCAGCACCGGCCAGCGGAAAACTGGCACTTTGAGGTTCTGCAGGATGGGCTGCGAGTCGAGCATCTCCAAAATGGCTGCATGGCACATAAAACAGAAAGACGGTTAACCTTTATGTACTGTATATACCGGCTGTTCCTCCCGAGGACAAACCAATAAAGGACGGCCTCTCTAATTGAGGCGGCGTTACGGAGGAATTGGGATTCATAGAAGGGCCAAAATCTGCAGCATGGTCCTAGAGTTCAGCGGTCTGGTGTGACACACACACACACACACACACACACACACACACACACACACACACACACACACACACACACACACACACACACACACACACACACACACACTCTCGAGTGTGTGCCCAAGATTGGGCAAAACCTTAGCATTTTAGCACAAAAAAAAAGAAACAATGAATAATAATAATATTGTACTAATACTAATATTGTATTGAATTAGTCATATTTAGTCATTGGTAATATGAGTGATATTAACATTAGAAATATAATATTAATATTAGTAATATTGTAGTCATTACAGATTTTAATATGATTAATATTAATTATAATAATATTAGTAATATTCTATTGAAATAAAATAGTAATATTTTATTATGGCTTTATAATGATGATGTCCAGTGGACATCACACACTATTTACATATTCGTAATGAATATCTTTCATTACAATAATTCTACAGACTTAACAATAATCCTCCCCCCAATAAAAAACCAACATGTAATACATTACAAACATGGATAAAAATTCAAAGACACTGTAACACACACAAACGGTGTAAAGCATAAAACAGTGGCCGATGATCCCCCCCCCCCCCCCCCCCAAAAAAAAAAATCCTGTGCAAATGTTTTCCTCTTGGGGGTGCTTGTAATGGCCCTATTGAAGAGGTCTGGTCTTCTCCGCTTTATAAATCACTTCAGGAACAAAATGTGTCAGACTGCAGCAGACAGACTGTGTACTGTGTTTGTAGAAGCAGCGTGTGTGTGTGTGTGTGTGTGTGTGTGTGTGTGTGTGTGTGTGTGTGTGTGTGTGTGTGTGTGTGTGTGTGTGTGTGTGTGTGTGTGTGTGTGTGTGTGTGTGTGTGTGTGTGTGTGTGTGTGTGTGTGTGTGTGCGTGCGTGAGTGCGTGAGTGTCTCACTCTCGTTCATGCAGGAGCGGTACAGGGTCTTGGCCTTGGACACGGCCTCCAGCTCTTCAGCGTCAGATGGAGCCTCCAGAAGCTCTGTGCACAGGAATGACCTCATGGTTACTACCGCATGACTTCATAGATCCAGGGGTGATAAAATACAACACAATAAAATAAAATAATGTTCCATTAATCCCTGGGGGTGAAATCCACAAGTCAAAGGAAAACTGTCTGTTGCCTTTTGTTACCTAGTGAGCCAGCGTGTACCTGTCACTCAAACACCAGCTTATGAATATTCATTAGGCCGAGACCACGCCCACACACATTATTCATTTACTAATAAAAACAAATTAAATTTACTAAATGATTTATAATGGCGTGGTCAAGGTTGGCAAACATAAAAAAGTCTGACTGATTTATGAGTTTGGGCCTCCTTTTATTTTCACACTATAAGGGAATGTGAAGACATTAGGATTGAAAAATACAAATTACTGTACACTCTTTTTACGATGTCCATTTCAACTGAAAAACAAAACAAATTTAGTCTTTTCCTGTGCCATTTTTATTAGCATGAAGCTGTGAAAGTGTGATATGCAGCTCCTGTATCTACTAGATATAAAAAGAAAAAATAACAACACATCACAAGTGGCAGTATTTAAAAGTTATACCAGAGAGATAAAATACAATTCAATTATATTTAATTACGTAATTTGATAGAATAAGATAATAAAAAATATCATTATAAATAATATAATAAAATATATATTTATATTATATATAATAAAATCTATTTTTTAATAATAATAATAATAATAATAAACAATAATAATATAATTGTGTTTGTGCCGATTCTACAGTCTTTATCGGTAAAGCATTCACTACATCACAACATATTTCCCCGTCCCCACTTTCAGGACAGGGCGGAAGATAAACTTGAAGGTAATGTCTCTGGGTCCCTTCTGCCCACTTTTGGCTCAGCGGGGACAGCCTGAACAAATTATCTCAACTTTTGCTTTATTTCATTAGCGAGGGATGAATATTAAATATGTTTCAGGCTCTTGCGGTAATGAACACAGTATATTTCACGGAGACAGATATGGAGGGGGAGGGGGGGTGGATTTCCATCCCTACAAAAATGACAAAAATTGGAATAAGTTTGAAAAAGATATATTTCACACATCAGGGACTCTGCATGTGTTGGAGGCTTCAATGTGCTCCATGCTGTTTTTTTTTTTACTACTTTTACAATGCAACTACTTTACATTCTATTATGTATTCTTTTATTTATTATCTCTCAGACTGTCAAGCTTCTTAACATGCTAATCATTTGTAGACATGCACCAATAATCACCATGACAAATTCCTCGTACATGTAAATTCACCTGGTAGAATAAACTCATTCTAATTCTGATTCAATGTGTGGCTTGTGTTTTAAAAGGCAATTTATTAAAATTAGTATTATTTTTAATATTATTATTATTATCGTGGGTCCAACCCAATTGTTATTGTTCAGATTTTTGTTATTATTATTATTTTCCTTGGCAATTTTTAGGATAAAAGTGTCTGGCCCATGACAACTGCTGGACACACGGACATGGTTCTAGGTCTCGTTAGAACCAGGACATCTCAGACATCTCCTGGTTCAAGTTTGATCCATACCGATCTACATTTGGAGCAGCAATTAGTGAAAAAACAATGATATTTTATCTCAGTTAAAGTTAACAGAGTTTGTGGAGCGGGACGGCTTGTGACATCATCATCCTATTTCTTATATATGTGCAGGTTTTGGCTCCAGACACTCATTTGCATCATGCGAGGTGTGTGGTGTAGACTCCATCGCTCTGTCGTGGTTACAAACTGTGGGTATGTGGGTGTCTGTGTATCGTCCTGCTTGACATGGGCGGGGCTTTTCCTTTGATATTTTATCTCTTTTGCTAAATCAAGGGGTCAATCATTGGGTCCCTCCCTAATTGCTGGGATTCGAGGAAGTCGTAACATACAAACTGTAGGAGTCCAAGACGGAGGGACGAATATGATCATATTCGTCTGTCTGTCATCATTGCCCGACATGGCGCCAATTGCTCACCTTCCGTCACTGAGAGTGCAGCTCTATTTCCACAGTCAACACGGTAAGTTATAAGAATAAGTTCTCAAGGCAAACATGGGTGGTTGTTTAAAAGACAGGAGAGTTACTCAGTGTAGACCGCATAGTGGTTGCTCCACAAAACGATCAACCGTGAGATGACAGACCTGGGGAGCCCATGTGGCGTTCAATGTAAACTCGGAAAATCGTGCTGCGTTTCAGAGAACCCAGAAAGCTGGAATAAGCACCAAACAGGACTAAACTGGACCCCGTGTATTGCTGCCTGCAGCAACATTTATTATTATTATAATAATAATAATAATAATAATAATAATAATAATTATTATTATTATTATTATTATTATTATTATTATTATTATTATTATTATTATTTTCATTGTATTTTCACTGTTATTATAATTTATTTTCCATCTGTGCAATGTGCTTTTTAAATACTGTGTTTATTTACGTTCATGTCAATAAAGCCTAACTGAATTGAATTCACACACGTGCAGACCTTTGAGCCGGATGTCGACGTGCTGCCGCAGCCAGGGGTAGATGCCGTACGAGGAGGAGTCTTCGGGGATGGGATTCTCCTTCAGCCACCCCCCACAGGCAAAACCATAGAAATCAACACAGGGATCCACGGAACGATCCATCTTACTGAGGATGGACCCCGCTAGAGCGGAAGAGAGAGGGGGCGGCAGAGACAGGGAGAGACAACGAATCATGTGTGGTGGAACTATTCTATATTTTTAGCCCATTTGCCACCGCAGGTGCTATTTCAGGAACCAGGAAGTTATTTGTCAGTACAGAGGAACTCCCCCCGCCCTACCTGCCTCAATGCATCCTGGGGTCAGGCAGAACTCCTCCTGATGGGTCCTCTGTGACACTGCGAGGGCAGAACAGGGTTAATGCTGAACACAGACAATGAACCCTGCCACTTTGTGCTCCCTGCATTGTGTTTGTTTGTGTTTCTGCTGTTATTATTTTAATTCTTCTTATTGTTATTAGGACTGCCGTTATTATTATGATGCCTCCGTATGTTCACTATACTGTACAGCTATCTCTATATTTGGGGTCAATGACATGACATAGCACAGGAAAAATTTAATTTTATATTTGAAACTCAAAAAACATATTCATTCATTCATTTTGGGAATTTTGTGGCTTTAAATCTAA
>NC_137206.1:25228205-25303205 GCF_960531495.2 Zeus faber | reverse complement strand
TGCAAATCGTCGATCGATTGGGGGGTTCTTTGTTTCATTTTTGGGGTCCCGTGCTGAAAAAGAACATGAAAAGTCTGTCCTCTGTTCGGTCTCCTCGCCCGTACCGACCCCTTTGGCCGCCTCCCTTGTCAGTCAACAAAAATCATCTTTCCGGCCATGTCATTAGTGCAAGATAAGCACACAAATACTCACCGGAAGAGACCCACACAGATCCCTCTCACACAGATCCCTCTCACACACACACACACACACACACACACACACACACACACACACACACACACACACACACACACACACACACACACACACACACACACACACACACACACACACACACACACATTAGATTAGGAATCCTTCTTTGACATGTCTTAACGTCCCTTACACAGAGCTGCATGTGAAGATATACATTTTAACCTCTAGTTAAATCTCCAGCCATTTAAAATGAAACTGCTGACCGCAGCGTCTCCGTTTATCCTGCAAAGTGTCTTTGCATATGACACACAATCACACACACACACACACACACACACACACACACACACACACACACACACACACACACACACACACACACACACACACACACACACACACACACACACACACACACACAATCATATACACACAGAGACACACACACACACACCTCCGTGGTTAAAGGGAATTTAGTAGTTATGTGTCTCAGGGATACACCCCTTCAAATTACAATGTATTATCTCTTTCGCACACGCACACACACACACGCACGCATACGCACACGCACACGCACGCACAAATCATCACAATGTACCTTCTTGGGAAAACAAAACTAACACTGTGGTCGGGTGCTGTTGCTAAAAGTGTGAGTGTGGGTGTGACTGTGTCTGTGAGGACAATGTGCAGATTTCGGGAGACATCACGACTCTTCCACTGCTTACTGACTTTGTAAGAAGCAGAACACAGATGAGTTCAGGCTGGGTAACGGTGCTGAAATAGCATGTATTATTATTTTTTCATGGTATAACTTATGTAATTTGACAGCTTTTTGATTTTTATTTTTATTTTTTTTCCCAAACAAATGAGACTGGTGTTGTTTTCTCAAAGAGACCATTTCCATAACATTCTCATTGTCAGTTCTGTGAAGTTATGAAAAAAAATATACTGTTCATATACATATATATATGTTTTTTTATTTGGATTGACCAGTGTAAATACTCAGGTCAGAATAAACTGAATATAACTTGGTTTACGTCAAATTATACTCTGACAACTTAAGTATAGGTTTATACATAGTATGCACGTGTACAATGTTAAAAATAAACTCTATCAACTCAAATTTTAGGCAGTTGGCAGAAGGGGAAGGATGGTAAAGTTTAACATAAAGTTAAAAACTGTTTAGTTTAGGTATGAGGGTTAAGATTATTAAGTTTATATATGGTTAAAATAAGTTATAAGGTTAGAGATGGTTAAGTTTAGGTATAATGTTGGATGGTTAGGTTTAGGTATAAGGTTAGAGATGGTTAAGTTTAGGTATAATGTTGGATGGTTAAGTTTAGGTATAAGGTTAGAGATGGTTAAGTTTAGGTATAAGGTTAGAGATGGTTAAGTTTAGGTATAATGTTGGATGGTTAAGTTTAGGTATAAGGTTAGAGATGGTTAAGTTTAGGTATAATGTAAGAGATGGTTACGTTTAGGTATAATGATAGAGAGGGTTAAGTTGAGGTATAATGTAAGACATGGTTAAGTTAGGGTATAATGTTAGGGATGGTTAACTTTTGGGATAATGTTAGAGATGGTTTAGTTTATGTATATTGTAAGATGGTGAGGTTAATGTATGATGATAGAGAAGGTAAAGATTAGGTATAATTTAGAGATGGTTAAGTTTAGGTATAAAGCTTAGAGATGGTTAAGTTTAGGTATAAAGCTTAGAGATGGTTAAGTTTAGGTATAATGTTCGATGCTTACGTTGAGGTATAATGTTAGAGATGGTTCATTTTAGGTATAATAATAGAGATGGTTAAGTTTAGGTATAATGTTAGAGATGATTCAGTTTAGGTGTAATGATAGAGATTGTTAAGTTCAGGAATAATGGTAGAGATGGTTAGGTTTAGGTAAAAGGTAAGAGATGGTTAAGTTCAGGTAAAATGTTAGAGATGGTTAAGTTTAGGTATAAGGTTAGAGATATTTGAGTTTAGGTACAATGTTAGAGATGGATAAGTTTAGGTAAAAGGTTAGAGATGGTTAAGATTAGATATAATGTTAGAGATGGTTAAGTTTGGGTAGGTTTTAGTTTTAGAAATGCATAGGTTTAGGTATAATGTTAGAGATGGTTATGTTAAGGTGTAATGTTAGAGATATTTAAGGTTAGGTTCAATGTTTGAGGTGGTTAAGTTTAGGTAAAAGGTAAGAGATGGTTAAGTTCAGGTAAAATGTTAGAGATGGTTAAGTTTAGGTAAAAGGTTAGAGATGGTTAAGTTCAGGTATAATGTTAGAGATATTTAAGGTTAGGTTCAATGTTTGAGGTGGTTAAGTTTAGGTAGGTTTTAATGTTAGAAATGTATAATGTTAGAGATGGTTATGTTTAGGTATAATGTTAGAGATGGTTAAGTTTAGGTTTAATGTTAGAGATGGTTAAGTTTAGGTTTAATGTTAGAGATGGTTAAGTTTAGGTTTAATGTTAGAGATGGTTAAGTTTAGGTATAAGGTTAGAGATGGTGAAGGTACAATGTCAGAGATGGTTAAGTTTAGGTAGGTTTTAATGTTAGAAGTGGTTAAGTTGAGGTATAAGGTTTGAAATGGTTAAGTTCAGGTAGAAGGTTGAGATGGTTAAGTTTAGGTATCATGTTATATATGGTTATGTTTAGCTATAAGGTTAGAGATGGTTTAGTTAAGGTTTAAGGTTAGAAATGGTTAAGTTTAGTATAATGTTAGAGATGGTAAAGTTTAGGTTTAAGGTTAGAAATGGTTAAGGTACATTGTCAGAGATGGTTAAGTTTAGGTAGGTTTTAATGTTAGAAATGGTTAAGATGAGGTAAAGGTTTAAAACAGTTAAGTTAAGGTATAAGGTTAAGATGTTTAAGTTTAGGTATAATGTTAGAGATGGTTAAGTTTAGGTATAATGTAAGATGGTTAGGTTAAGGTATAATGTTAGAGAAGGTTAAGTTTAGGTTTAAGTTTAGAGATGGTTAAGTTTAGGTATAATGTTAGAGATGGTGACGTTTAGGTATAATGTTAGAGATGGTTACGTTTAGGTATCAGCTTAGAGATGGTTAAGTTTATGTATAATGTTAGAGATGGTTAAGTTTAGGTATGAGGTTAGAGATGGTTAAGTTTAGGTATAAGGATAGAGATGGTGAAGTTTAAGTATAATGTTCGAGATGGAAAAAATTAGGTATAAGTTTAGAGATGGTTCAGTTTAGATGTAAGGATAGAGATGGTTAAGGTACAATGTTATAGATTGTTAAGTTTAGGTATAATGTTATATCGGGTTCAGTTTCGGTTTAATGTTAGAGATGGTTTTGTTAAGGTATAATGTTAGAGATGGTTAAGTTCAGGCTTAAGGTTAGAGATGGTTAAGTTTAGGTATAAGGTTCAAGATGGTAAAGTTTAGGTGTAATGTTAGCGGTGGTTCAGTTCAGGTATAACGTTAGAGATGGTTAAGTTTAGGTATAAAGATAGAGATGGGTAAGTTTAGGTACAATGTTCGAGATAGTGAATTTTAGGTAGGTTTTAATGTTAGAAACGGTTAAGTTGAGGTTTAAGTTTAGAAATGATTATATTTAGGTATAATGTTAGAGATGGGTAGGTTTAGGTATAATGTTAGAGATGGTTATGTTTAGGTATAATGTTAGAGATGGTAAAGTTTAGGTTTAAGGTTAGAAATGGTTAAGGTACACTGTCAGAGTTGGTTACGTTTAGGTATGATGTTAGAGATGGTTACGTTAACGTATAATGTTCAAGATGATTAAATTTAGGTATAAAGTTAGAGATGGAAATATTTAGGTATAATGTTAGAGATGGTTAACTTTCGATATAATTTCAGAAAGGGTTAAGCTGAGGTATAATGTAATATGGTTAGGTTAAGTTATAATGTTAGAGAAGATTTAGTTTCGGTATAAGTTTAGGGATGGTTAAGTTTCGGTATAATGTTAGAGATGGTTACGTTTAGGTATCAGGTTAGAGATGGTTAAGTTTAGGTATGAGGTTAGAGATGGTTAAGTTTAGGTATGAGGTTAGAGATGGTAAAGTTTAGGTATAATGTTAGAGATGGTTAAGTTTAGGTATGAGGTTAGAGATGGTTAAGTTTAGGTATGAGGTTAGAGATGGTTAAGTTTAGGTATGAGGTTAGAGATGGTAAAGTTTAGGTATAATGTTAGAGATGGTTAAGTTTAGGTATAATGTTAGAGATGGTTAAGTTTAGGTATGAGGTTAGAGATGGTTAAGTTTAGGTATGAGGTTAGAGATGGTTAAGTTTAGGTATGAGGTTAGAGATGGTAAAGTTTAGGTATGAGGTTAGAGATGGTTAAGTTTAGGTATGAGGTTAGAGATGGTTAAGTTTAGGTATGAGGTTAGAGATGGTTAAGTTTAGGTATGAGGTTAGAGATGGTTAAGTTTAGGTATGAGGTTAGAGATGGTTAAGTTTAGGTATCAGGTTAGAGATGGTAAAGTTTAGGTATAATGTTAGAGGTGGTTAAATTTAGGTATAATGATAGAGATGGTTAAGTTTAGGAACAATGTTTGAGATGGTTAAGTTTAGGTAGGTTTTAATGTTAGAAATGGTAAAGTTGAGGTATAAGGTTAGAAATGGTTATGTTGAGGTATAAGGTTAGAGATGGCTAAGTTTAGGTAAAATGTTATATAGGGTTCAGTTTAGGTATAATGTTAGATATGGTTAAGTTTAGGTATAAGGTTAGAGATTGTTAAGTTTTGGTTTAACGTTAGAGATGGTTAAGTTCAGGTCTAATGTCAGAGATGGGTAAGTTTAGGTATAAGGTTAGAGATGGTGAAGTTAATGTATACTGTGAGAGATGGTTAAGTATAGGTATAATGTTAGGTATGGTAAAGTTGAGGTATAAGTTTAGAGATGGTTAAGTTTAGGGATAATGCAAGACATGGTTAGGTTTAGGTATAATGTAACAGATGGTTACATTTAGGTATGATGTTATAGATGATTACGTTTAGGTATAATGTTAGATATGTTTAGGTTAAGTTTAATGTTATAGATGGTTAAGTTTCGGTATAATGAGGTGGCTGCTTTTAGGTACAATGTTAGAGATAGTTAAGTTTAGGTATCCTGTTAGAGATGGTATAGTTTAAATATAAGGTTAGAGATGGGTAAGTTTAGGTTTAATGTTAGAAATGGTTAGGTTTAGGTATAATATTATAAGGTTAAGTTTGAGTATAAAGTTAGAGATGGTTAAGTTTAGATATAATGTTGGAGATCATTAAGTTTAGGTATAAAGTTAGAGATGGTTACCTTTAGGTAAAATGTTGGATATGGTTAAGTTTAGCCTTAATGTTAGAGATGGTTAAATTTAGTTATAATGTGTGAGATGGGTAAGCTAAGGTATAATGTCGGATATGGTTAAGTTTAGTGATACGGTTAGAGATGGTTAAGTTTAGTTATAAGGATAGAGATGGTTAAGGTACAATGTCAGAGATGGTTAAGTTTAGGTAGGTTTTAATGTTAGAAATGGTTAAGTTTAGGTGTAATGTTGGAGATGGTTAAGTTTAGGTGTAATGTTGGAGATGTTTAAGTTTGTGTATAAGGTTGGAGATGGTTAAGTTCAGGTATAATGTTAGAGATGGTTAAGTTAAGGTATAAGGTTAGAGATATTTAAGTCTAGCTACAATGTTAGAGATGGTTAAGTTTGGGTAAAAGGTTTGAGATGGTTAAGTTTACGTATAATGTTAGAGATGGTTAAGTTTATGTATAAGGATAGATAGAGATGGTTAAGTTAAGGTACAATGTTCGAGATGGTTAATTTTAGGTAGGTTTTATTGTTTGTAATGGTTAAGTTGAGGTATATGTTTAGAAATGGTTAAGTTTAAGTATAATGTTATATATGGTTAAGTTTAGGTATAATGTTAGAGATGGTTATGTTTAGGTATAATGTTAGAGATGGTTAATTTTAGGTATAATGTCAAAGATGGTTAAGTTTATGTATAAGGATAGAGATTGTTAAGTTTAGGTACAATGTTCGAGATGGTTCATTTTAGGTAGGTTTTAATGTTTGAAATGGTTAAGTTGAGGTATAAGTTTAGAAATGGTTAAGTTTAAGTATAAAGTTATATATGGTTAAGTTAAGGTATAATGTTAGAGATGGTTACGTTTAGGTATAAGGTTAGAGATGGTTAAGTTTAGGTATAATGTTAGAGATGGTTAAGTTGAGGTATATTGTCAGAGATGGTTAAGTTTAGCTATAATGTTAGAAATTGTTAAGTTTAGGTATATTGTTAGAGATGGTAAAGTTTAGGTATAATGTAAGAGATGGTTAAGTGTAGGCATAAGGTTAGAGATGGTTATGTTTCGGTATATTGTTAGAGTCGGTTAAGTTTAGGAATAAGGTTAGAGATGGTTCCGTTTCGGTAAAAGGTTAGAGATGGTTATGTTTACGTAGAAGGTTAGAGATGGTTAACTTTAGGTATGAGGTTAGAGATGTCTAAGTTTAGGTTTCGGGTTAGATATGGTTAAGTTTAGCTTTCAGGTTAGAGATGGTTAGGTAAGTTTCGGTATGATGTTAGAGATGGTTAAGTTTAGGTATAAGATGAGAGATGGTTATGTTTAGGTGTCGAAGCTTAGTTGTTGATAGTAGAAGTGGTTGTTCAGTTAGGGCAAGATTTGGGTTGGTACCGGTCTGGTCACAGTTGGCTCAGGGTTGAGGGAAGGACAGGTTGAAAGACCTATAACCAAAGTGAAATGCGTCCAAATTCCAAGGATTTATGTCATCTCAATGTGCAAAAAATTAAGTATTCAGTTGAAACATAAATATTATTGACTTAAGTCAGACCTGTAAGACTCAACTGATCAGTCAGTGGATACTGAGAATTAAGTATCAACATTGGACTATCCAGGTAAACCAAAAAAAATAGACATGATTGAGGGATCATTAAAACAATACTGCTCCTATCCATTCGTATGTTTTGATGAAGGCAAAGATGCCTTGGATGTTTTCCCCCAGAAGATCGAGGAGAAAACAGAGGCTGACTTAGCCATTTGGAGCCACCGGATATCCCCAACAGTGTCACAAAGCCGACATAGTTCATCCTGCCAGAGAAGGAAATTATGCTGCTTAGTTGCCAAAAACATAAGTCAGTCTTCTAGTTTTGTTAAGTTCCAATCTGTGTCATAACATGCATTGCGTGTTTCAGCGAGGCACCAAACTCCTTTCCTCTGGTTCGCCGATTGTGTGTCAAGTCGACGCACAATCGGCAATTACAGAGATAAGCAACAATAGCTTTGGAGACAGACCTTTTTTACGACTAAATCTCGTCCTGTCTTAGCTGGGAATGTGGAGAATCTCGGCTCTGGCTTCGCTGAACAGAAAAGAACAATGTCATTTGTCCAAAGGAACTTCAGTAGTCTAGGGCCTTATTTAAGTCAGAACAGTCTTTTATTTCACAAAAAATAAAAAATAAAATAAAATAAAAGTTACAGGAAGAGCCAATGAAAGTTCAATGACGGAACATATGTAGACAAAGAAAAACACAGATCCAACCGTGATTAATTAATTGACTTCATTAACAAATTAAATTAGTCAATAAATTCATACATTGATGGTTATTATCTAAAATGGGACATCCAAACGATGGATGGGAAAATGTTTGTTGTTTGTGTGTTGGGATATCATGGATGCTGGTCTTAATGTAGAATGTTGTTTTTTTCTTCATGTTTTAATGTTATAATCTCAATATATGTATTTACTGTGTTTTGGGGATCCAGCTTCAAGTAAGGGCTGACTGACTGATATGCTCTCGCAAATGTTCCCCCAACTTGGGAAAAAAATCCCTTTAGATAAAGAAGAAAATAAATTAAAAAAAAGAAAAAGAAAAAACAGAACATACTCACAAAAGGAAACAAACATTTTCCAGATATTGTGCAATTATTGTGCAAACATTCTCTTAGGATCGTGCTGAGTGATCAAGTGCCCCGTTTCGTTTGTGTGTTTGGGTTGATGCATCTTTCACGTGTATGAAGTCAAAGAGATTTTTAATTTCTGAAATATGAAAACCCCAAGACAAAAAAACAAAAACAAAATAAGTTAGGGACACACTACATTTCCCAGCATGCATCAGGCATGGTGGGGGACGCAGCTGGGGCATAGAGACATTTTCCTCACAGGTTTGCAGCCGTTTATCAATATCTGTAATATCTGTGTCATGAAGTTGTTTAATGGCATTTCCTTTAAAGGACCATACCGGTGTCAAAGTGACTTATAGCCCCTTCACCAGTGACACTATTTTTGAGTTTTGGAAAATAGGTATAGTGAGTTGTCAAAGTGAAAAGCTGTTGCTTTCCGTTTAATACTGCTAAAGTATATAATAGAGACAATACAAAAAAATCTAGAAATGTGAGCTATCATCAGGAAAATGGTCAGTAATGTAAAACGTGTGTGATGAATAGTAAACGGGCTAAAACTCAATTTGAAACCAATATCGTCTATTAAGTTTGCATAAAGAACGCATGCCCAAAAACACAGAGGACGCACCTGTTAGTGAATTGGGCAACTTGGGACTGACTCAAAATATCCCAGAGTCCATCTCAAATACACCGCCCTAGCTCCCAACATGAGAACGGAAGTGCGTACTCTCTAAGTCCCGCGTCTTTACAGTTTTGACGGTCAGCGAGGAGAAAAAAAAAACAAAACAAAAAAAAACAAAAAAAAAAAAACAGATGAGTTTGTTCCGGTCCACTTTTTCCTCACCGTTGCCGTGGCTACCGCGCGGTAACCATCCACAAGCCCAGCGCCACGTTGGCTGCCAGCAGGCCGCTGCCCGCCAGCAGCAGGAAGAAGCCGATGAGCTCGCGGCGCTGGCGGTCCGTCACCATGGTAACCAGCGTGGCCTCCAGCAGCGCGTTGAGCATCCACTGGCCGTCCAGCGCAAAGCACGGCACGGAGTTCACCACGGCCAGTGCCCCGGACAGAGACACCACATACCTGGCGCAGAGCGCTGTGTCAAGGACAACAGAGGCAGGAACGCTGCAGGGTGGTGCACGCATTAACCCGTCCAACCCCGCTATGGGTTTCCCGCTCCCACTCTTCTAGAGATCATTTTCCAGGACCTTTTTGGCATATAGGCTTATTGCCATATTTAGTTTACTGTTTATGGGTTATATTTAATGTTTGGTTTATTGTACATTCATCTTTACTCATAAGTTACGGTATAAGACCATATATTTAAATTTTGGACATGAACCTTTATTTTTCATTTTTATTAATCATTTTCTGTTATTTTTAGGTCATATCTGTTGGTTATCATTAGGTTTAGTGTATATTGACAGATGTTTTATTGGTACAGTTAACTGTTTTTTTTATATTGTATATTTTCCAAATGTTCCCTATATTGCCATTTCCTTTTTTCTTTGTATTGCTTTATTATTATTTTGCCTATTGTATTGATGTTGGGACATTGAAATTTCCCTTTGGGATGAACAAAGTACCTATCCATCCATTTTTATCTCGCTCTTTTCATTGAAGAGAGGGACGGAAAAAGTGTTCCCATTCGTCCGTTGCTCCCCACGGTCCCACGGACGGACGGACCAGGGGCTTTTCCATGACTAGAAAACAAAAAAAAAAATGTCAGGGTCCCAGGACTCTCAGGACCGCTGTGGTACATTTGCTGAATGCCATAGACCTGGAGCATTGGTTTGGGGTCGATAGAACATAATGATTCAGATATAGTTCATGTTCCTCAATTTGTGGTATACTATATAACATGCTTCTATGTGACGAAAAAGTTAAGGTTTCCCTTCCTTAATATCTGACCTATTTGACCGACTATGACTCTTGAGTTTTTTTTATTGGGGATGTCATCAGATAGCCTAACCACAACCATGAGAGGATACTTGCAGAAGGTCTCCAGGAAGACGGGCAGGTCCAGGTGGAGGAAACCAAAGCGGGGAATGAAGTTGGTGAGGCTGACTGTGACGGACAGAAGAAGAAGTATTCTGGTTAAAACACTCTGTGTAGATCGGTCTGAGCAATATGGAAGCAGTTATTATCCCAATATTGACAGGATACGGGGTCCTCTAGCAACCTTATGAAATGCCACAGTGCCCTTGAGCAAGGGCCCCCCGGCCCAGCTAGGGGCTATAAGAAGCAAGACTGTGGTGTTAGCGGGGTAACTTTAGGCTCCACTCGGGGCAAGAAGGTGTCTTCATTTCAATCAGCATCAAGAAGGATGCAGAACCTTTCAATCAAAAAAATATATTCACTACGAGATGCAAACAGACAAAAATATATCTGTCTTTAAGCCTTGACATTGTATCCTCTTTATGGAACAATAATTTTCAAAATCACAACCCAAACACCAATTAGAAGTGAACTCACACACTGAGACCCTAAAGTCGTGCCTTTTTCCCATTGGCTTTCATTGAGTCAGAGGTTTTCTGAAGCACATCTAGTGGCCCTGAGCTGAACTGCAGGTTGAAGCACTTGGGCAGCGGCTTCAACGCCACACCGTAATGACAACCACTTGGTTTAAAGGTGGAAAAGTACTGTCTAAAAGTACTCACTTTGTGAGGATAACACACACACGCATTTTACACTGTCGTACGTACCAGCATACTGGAGGTGGGGAGGGTATCCCACAAATAGCATCTGCGTGTTAGGCGTGTGTGTGACTCGGATGAAGCGGGTCTGGTTCTCCAGGGAGGGCGTGACACACACGCCGGCGGCCTGGGAGTGGACGAGGCAGTCGGCGTCGGTACGACACACCTGCGTCCCAGTCACCATCTTACGCACCGGCATGCAGGCAAACTATCTCCGAGGGAAGGAGAGAATGAAGATGGACACAGACTATAAACTATATTTTACTCAACACTGACATTTGACATATATACTGTTAGGTCCCAGGTACTGTAATGTACATTAGAATAGATGATGATGTCATGTGTGATAAACCATAGTTTAATTAATTGATGTGGGATTTAGATTTTGTGAGCAGATATCAAAATCACATTTTATAGAATACTACTGAGTCACATTAGTATTTCATTCTAAAACTGATCTAAAACCGGGTAAATTTATAGTGGACAGCTTGTGTTGGGTGACAATTATGGTGATTGATATTATTGTTATTAATATTTCTGCTGTATTTTAAATTTGTTTAAGCAGTGGCGTGTGTAACCTCCTTCTCTTTGACCGTCCCGTCCTGGGAGTTGATGTAGGAGAAGCACAGGTCAGTCAGGCTGTTGTTGCTGCAGCAGTCCATGGTGCCGTCCAGCCGTTTGTAAGCTGCAGAATAAAAGGAAATAGGGGAGACGGGTGGGGGGGTGGGGGTCTAATTAGCCGTGCGTGTTCGTCTGCTTTGGGAAACAAGATTGTGGCCTATTGCACCATTCACCAGAAGTTCCATTTTCAGTTCCAGGACAGAAAGTCAGGACATGTATCCTGACATGAGTCTGCTAAACGTGAACAGAATGTAAATATGTACGATATGAACACAACCGAGGCGTCAAAAAGCCGGCACCATGCGGGGTCGCCAACTGTGAAAGGGATGTTGAAAGTTCCACCCACCTCGTCCGTGCGCCCAGCTGGGCTGCAGACTGGTGACGGGCACGCAGTAGCCAGTCTGTGGCGCGTGCGAGAGGTAGGACAGACAGTCGGCCCAGTCCTCCGTCCCTCTCACGGTGCACTCCTCCAGTGCCGTGATGATGCCCCCCACCGAGAGCCCCCTAGGACCTTCAGCTGGCGAGCCCTGCAGGATGGAAACACACGCAGGTTCACGATGCAGGAAGAGGAGTAGTCAATGAAGTATCTGGATTTTATTTGTGACAACCTTCTTATTGCTTGTTTTGAATAACCGTAAAATCACATTTTATTTAGAAGTACCATTTCCAATTGCTGCACTACATCTAGAGCTGGTTGCCAGTAGGAAGTGACGCAACTTCCTGTTTCTAGTCTCTTTAAGTTAGTGAGGAGGCAGCCAAAAGAGTCAATAAAACCCTGAAAAACCTGATAAAATGGAAGTTTTGTATAGACTGTCTGACTATAATGTGAGCTTCCTGATATTTAGGGTAATGTGTTAACATTTGCCCCATCAGACTGCTTTAAATCCTGGCCTGGGTTGAAAAATAGTGAACCTATCCTTTAAAAAGGGACAGCGTAGTTTTTGTAGTGTATATGAACTCACTGAGAACTTTATTGGGAACACGTGTACCCCTACTAATTCATGCAATTATTTCACCAGCCAATCGTGTCGGAGCAGTGCAATGCAAAAAAGCATGCAAATACGGGTCAGAAGCTTAAATTAATGCTCATGTGAACCATCAAAATTGGAGAAAAATGTGATCTCGGTGTTCTCAACCGTGGTATGATTGTTGGTGCCAGGTGGGCTGGTTTGAGTATTTCTGTCACCGCTGATCTCGTGGGATTTTCACACACAACTGTCTCTAGAGTTTGCTCAGGATGGTGTGAAATACAAAAAACATCCAGTGAACGGCAGCTCTGTGGATGGAAACGCCTTGTTGATGAGCGCAGTCGACAGAGAGAGGCTGGACTGGTTCAAATGACAGAAAGGCTACAGGAACTCAGAGAACCACTCTGTACGACTGGTGGAGCAGGAAAACATCTCAGAATGCACAAAACGTCGAACCTGGAGGTGGATGGACTACAACAGCAGAACCACGTCCAATTCCACTTCTGTCAGCCAAGAACAGAAAGCTGAGGCTGCAGTGGGCACAGGCTCACCAAAACTAGACAGAAGACTCGAAAAATGTAGCCTGGTCTGATGAATCTTCATTTCTGCTGAAGCACACATATGGTAGGGTCAGAATTTGGCGATAACAGCATGAATCCATGGAGGCAAATTGACTTGTGCCAACAGTGCAGGCTGGTGGCGGTGGTGTAATGATGTGGGGAATATTTTTCTTGGCACACTTTGAGCCTGTTAATACCAATCAATCATTGCTTGAATCCCACAGCCTATTTGAGTATTGTTGCTGACCATGTGCATCCCTTCATGGCCATGCCCCTCTTCTAACAGCTACTTCCAGCATGATGATGCACCATGTCACAAAGCAAACGTTATCTCAAGCTGGTTTCATGAACATGACCATGAGTTCAATGTTCTTCAGTGGCTTCAGTCACCGGATATGAATCCAACAGAACACCTTCGGGATGTGATAGAACGGGAGGTTTGCAGCAGGAATGTGCAGCTGAGTAACGGCAGGAATTTCGGGATGCAATCATGTCAACATGGAGCAGGATCTCAAAGGAATGTTTTGTGGAATCACGCCAGAAGAACTCCCTTTTTTTCGAGGGAGCCCTGGCCTAGACAGCAGCAATACAGTGTTTCAAACCTACAAGCAAATATTAAAAACACATCAAACAAAGCATACAGTAGCAGCTCACAGAATCATAGGCCTAACAAGACAGACAGGAGGAAACGGATATCGCTAAGGAAGCAATTACAAATTCCAATTCCCTTCCACTACATTTTTGTAGCGGCGATAGTGCCGAGAGTGGTGATAGTGGCGCCGCCCCTTGCGGTCGCCTGCACCGGCGCTCTGGTCGACTTTTGCACATTTTAGTATTTTTTCCATTTTTTGTTATAATGTCTGCCAAAAAAGCATCGGCAGTTATCGCTTACGGCCGTGATGCACTCATTTTTTAACATTTCACTGCATATATGTATGAAAGTATGTATATGTACAGTGGGGCAAAAAAGTATTTAGTCAGCCACCAATTGTGCAAGTTCTCCCACTTAAAAAGATGAGAGCGGCCTGTTATTTTCATCATAGGTTCACCTCAACTATGAGAGACAAAATGAGAAAAAAAATCCAGAAAATCACATTGTCTGATTTTTAAAGAATTTATTTGGAAAATAAGTATTTGGTCAATAACAAAAGTTCATCTCAATACTTTGTTATATACCCTTTGTTTGCAATGACTGTTGCTGGTATTTTGGCCCATTCCTCCATGCAGATCTCCTCTAGAGCAGTGATGTTTTGGGGCTGTCGCTGAGCAACACAGACTTTCAACTCCCTCCAAAGATTTTCTATGGGGTTGAGATCTGGAGACTGCTAGGCCACTCCAGGACCTTGAACTGCTTCTTATGAAGCCACTCCTTTGTTGCCTTGGCGGTGTGTTTGGGATCATTGTCATGCTGAAAGACCCAGCCACGTTTCATCTTCAATGCCCTTGCTGATGGAAGGAGGTTTTTACTCAAAATCTCACGATACATGGCCCCATTCATTCTTTCCTTTACACGGATCAGTCGTCCTGGTCCCTTTGCAGAAAAACAGCCCCAAAGCATGATGTTTCCACCCCAATGCTTTACAGTAGGTATGGTGTTCTTTGGATGCAACTCAGCTTTCTTTCTCCTCCAAACACGACAAGTTGAGTTTTTACCAAAAAGTTCTATTTTGGTTTCATCTGACCATATGACATTCTCCCAATCCTCCTCTGGATCATCCAAATGCTCTCTAGCAAACTTCAGACGGGCTTGGACATGTACTGGCTTAAGCAGGGGGACACGTCTGGCACTGCAGGATTTGAGTCCCTGGCGGCGTAGTGTGTTACTGATGGTAGCCTTCGTTACTTTGGTCCCAGCTCTCTGCAGGTCATTCACTAGGTCCCCCCGTGTGGTTCTGGGATGTTTACTCACCGTTCTTGTGATCATTTTGACCCCACGGGGTGAGATCTTGCGTGGAGCCCCAGATCGAGGGAGATTATCAGTGGTCTTGTATGTCTTCCATTTTCTAATAATTGCTCCCACAGTTGATTTCTTCACAACAAGCTGCTTACCTATTGCAGATTCAGTCTTCCCAGCCTGGTGCAGGTCTACAATTTTGTTTCTGGTGTCCTTTGACAGCTCTTTGGTCTTGGCCATAGTGGAGTTTGGAGTGTGACTGTTTGAGGTTGTGGACAGGTGTCTTTTATACTGATAACGAGTTCAAACAGGTGCCATTAATACAGGTAAGGAGTGGAGGACAGAGGAGCCTCTTAAAGAAAAAGTTACAGGTCTGTGAAAGCCAGAAATCTTGCTTGTTTGTAGGTGACCAAATACTTGTTTTAACGAGGAATTTACCAATGAATTCATTAAAAATCCTACAATGTGATTTCCTGGATTCTTTCCCCCCATTCTGTCTCTCATAGTCCAAGTGTACCTATGATGAAAATAACAGGCCTCTCTCATCTTTTTAAGTGGGAGAACTTGCACAATTGATGGCTGACTAGATACTTTTTTGCCCCACTGTATGTGACAAATAAACCTCTTGAATCTTTAAATGCCCTAATCAGGATCAGCTCATCCTGATCAGCTCAATCTGTCTGCAAGTGGTTGGTGCAAGGACAGAGAACATAAAGGCCTGTTTGCCAAATTCCATGCGAACCTTAGTAAAACAATAGTTACTCGTTTTAAGTGAGATATACCCACAAAGGTAAGAGGGGAGCAGACCAAGGATGGATTTAGAAATAAATATGTACCAGTGAGTGAGTCTGCGCAAGGCCAATGAAGGCCACTGAACTCTGGCATATAGGGTGGAATGGTGAGTGAGAGCTTTGCAGCCTGTGGCAAACGTCAAAAGCGCTGTGGTATACAGTATCCAGCCAATGCAAGCATTGGGCAGAGGCGTGTATTAGGATTGGGCAGATTTATGATTACGTCGCCCATCGGCGATCCACACAATGGATCGTGATTGACATTGATGCTCGGAAAAATCTGAGCATGTGTAAGTGCAGTTTACCCTGTTCTGAAACTGCAGTGGAAGAAAGAGGAAAAGGGAGGGAGGGAGAGAGACAGATATATGGAGGTGGGGGGGCAGAGGCTTTCGCCCTCTCCGCTCAGAGCTGTCGAGTAACCACTGGTGATTGGATCTCACTTCCTGTGAAGAGACTTTGAGGGGCAGGTGTTAAAAAAGAAAAAGGCACAGCTCACCGTATGGAGTAGCTGTGATGCCGGTGCTTCAGATGCTTCTACTGTGGTGCTGGGTCGTTCACAAACGATCCGAGTCTTTTGAACGGCTCAAAATACTTTTTTTCCCCCCCAAGTTTTACAGTTTTATGTCCTTGTTTGTATAAGTTGCTGTCTCTTTGTGTGTATGTGATGCACCAGAAAAATCAGCAATTCTCTTGGCAGCGGGAAAGGTGACAATCGCCTATTTTTAGCGGGCTGTTTCAAAAACCTGGATCAACACGCTAGTTTTGGTGTGAAAGCGGTATAACTGAGAGAATTGGAGTGGAGTTTTTTTTGTTTGTTTGTCCAGACAACAGTGTGCGCCGGCTTCCATGCCTGTGTTTTTATTTTAGATCTACATATTTTTATTTGTTTCCTACATGTACTGTATGAAACAAAATCTTTAAAACACAGCGTTGAGTTAAGAGCCTGTCCTGTGTCATACGTCCCTGCTGTCCTTTCGGTTGCTTTGGGACTTAATTTGGCAAAAAGGAGATGTTTTTATATACTATATACAAAAATAGTTTACTTGTAAATAATAAATCCTGCACTTCTGTAACGGGTAGACCCCATTTGTCAAATTACGTTCTATGCGCGTACGTGCACTCCACCCCCACCCCAGCCTACAATCGTCTATTAGCGATTGCTGCAAAAGTGGACCCAAAATAGAACCTTGGGGGACACCTGGCGCACCATCTAGTACACTGGAGGAAGTGCCATCAAATTCTACACATTGTGTCCTTACAGAGAGGTAATTTTCAAACCAGCCAACAGCCTGCTGAGACAACCCAATGTCAGCAGCCTTTCCTCCAGGATAAGGTGGTCAACCGTATCGAAGCCCTTTGAATGATCGATATAAAGAGTGGAACAGGTTTTTTTGTGAACCAGCGACCCTAATTATATCATTTACAACCTTTAGGGATGCCGTGCTGGTACTATGTTGTTTCCTGAAGCCAGCAGAGGCTTGATAAGGGTTTAACAATAAAATCAACTGCAAGTCTTAAAAAGTATGGTTCCAGATTATCTGGACCTGCAGATTTTTTGGTGTCCAGCGAAAGAAGAGCTCTGTGAACTTCATCAACAGAGAAGGGAGCAAAATAGAAGGGCCGACCAGAAAATATACAATGAACAATCATGTCTGAGCAATGTAAGGTTTTTAAAGGCAGGGACTGGTTAAACAGGGGAGCAGAGGCAGTGAAGTGCTCATTGAAACATTCCAGGATAGAAGAGCTTTCAGAAATGGGTGTGGTGTCCTTCACAATGCAAGGAGGCGGTTCATTGCAAATATCTGCGTCTGAAATTGATTTGACAGACTTCCAGAATTCCCTGGGATTATTCAGATTGTCGGTTGCTGCAGACAGATAAAATTCAGACTTTCTTTCTCAGTTAACGTTTAAATAGTTGGTGCTGGTCATTTTCCTTATATTTTATATAAGAGCATTTTTTTTATTATTATTATTACTATTTATTTTTCTCTTTTTGGGCTGGGGTGTTGGAGTTCGCTCCATTCAGATGTATTTTTTCCTGGAAAAATTGTAATCTCTAAAAAAAAAAGAAATTTGCTAATAAAAAAAACAAACAAAAAAAAAAAAAAAAACACACACTGACCTCTACCACCTCGGTGATGAGCGCTCCGGCCCCGGTGCTATACACAGGAAATAGGAATAGAGGCAACAGGAAGAGGAAAGCTAACGCCACCAGGCAGAGGACAAAGTTGTGCCAAACTCCTGGAGAGGGAGAAGACGAGTGGGCGAGGGAAGAAGCAATTAGACGTTTTGTCATTGAAAGCCTTCAGTAATTGATGATAAACATGTTATGTGATGGATGGCCCCCCGACTAGGAAGGAGCTGCAATGCGGTGAGCAGAGGGAGCCAAACACAGCAAGCCGTTATGTCACATCTCCCCTGGTGAGAATATGATCCATTTTTCCCTCTCTCTCCCTCTGTGGTTTCCTCCCAGTCATACGTGCTGATTATATATACCGCTTTAATGAGTGGCTATGACAAACCGCATTTCCACATCCCATGTTATTTTTCTTTTAAATTAAGAGTAGGAAATGTCTGGGGAGACACTCCCTAAAAAAACAAAAGTGCTGAAGCTTGTGGGTGTTTCTACGACTGCTGTGCCTGTTGCCCTCTAGTGGCCGCTCATGTGAACAGCTGAGATACAGCTGCCACAAGCTGATACATGATAGTATGTAGCTGCTTACACACATGCGCTGTAAACCTGACATTATCTGGACATTACCAAATCTGAATCCGAATCCAAATCATTTGACCTGGACATTATCCGAACTTCACCCAGCCAGCACCCTAGTACAAAGTCCGGGTAATGTCCGATTGAGGTGTATGTGTGAACAGAGCAGGTAATCGTCCGGATCATTCACAGCGAGCGAGCGGGCGTGTTGCATGTTAACACCTCTATCATGCGCCAGTTATTTACCTTTGTGTGCATCTTCATGCATGAAGCGTAGCTGATGCGTACTCCTTTCTGCTTTCTTTATCATTCATTTCCACTCTTTTGTTTATATTGCAGATATGTCCCAAAACATAGTCTGGCGTGCATGTGTGAATGCAGCTTGTGTTTTGTCATCTCTTGGGTGACTTATAGGCTTTAGAGGCTCCTGAGGTGGAAGATTATTTTCTTTACAGAGAGCCGATTCCTTTAGGCTTGTTTTGTTTATGTGTGAGCGCTTTAAAAAAAAAAAAGAATACAAATGCAAAGTACAAATGGGTATACAAGCACAGTTCCACGAGCATCAACACATCCCTAAAAACACATACACATCACCATCACTGCAACAAACTGTAATTCGCTCCAGTCAATTTGTTTACCGGCACAGAAGATGCGTAGCTGTTGTGTTGGGGAAATTATGTTGAGGTGGGAGGTGAAGAGGTCCACAAATGCTCCTGGATAAACTACGAATATAAACATCCCAAAGCCATTGACTCGCACCTGCTCCCTGTGCAGAATGGAAACGCACACACACCAACACACAAACATTACACAATTTCAAATCCAGTACAAGCACAAAATACCGCCACTGTTAGAGCCGAGTGTTGAAGCCAATGTGGAAATGTTTATACTGCAGTTCAGCTAATAGCCACTAGATGTTGATCAAAAAAAAAAAAACAGAAAAACGCAGACTGAATGGAAGCTAGCTAGAAGCTGAAGGAAGAATTAAAGTCCCTTAGGTATATGGTGTGTACCACCGCCTCCACAAACATGACAGTCAGTACGGCCACAAAATAATTTCAGAATATCTTCAAGTGGCATGAGATTGTGATACGATTAGGATTTTGTAGAGTTTCGACTCTTCCTTTGAATTCTAAATTGATGATAAAGAGAAGAGCCTTTGACAAACAATTCCGAATGAAAGCTCTAAAATAATTGAGGTTTTTTTTTTTTTTCCAGTGTGTGTGTGTGTGTGTGTGTGTGTGTGTGTGTGTGTGTGTGTGTGTATTACCTGAGTGCAGCCACAGCGTGGCCCAGTTCATGTATTACTCCACTGAGCAGCAGGGCAGTGAAGAAGTAGCCCAACTGACTGGTTGGCAGGTTGACACCAGGGACCTGCTCAAAAAATAACATGAAATCGGAACTCAATAAAGAAAAATAATGGGTTTGAGTACTGGGCCATTTTTACGAGGATATGAGCAAAGTGGTTAGACACCCAATAACGGCATCCACACCTTCAGCCTGCCTTATATCTTCATCATAGTACAGTTTCATCAGTGTACAGGAGAAGTTATTTATGGTATTTGGCAAACAATCAAAGCATCTGATTTTTTCCTGTTAATTCTGCAAATAAGCATGCACACTGGCTCTGACCTGCTATAAGAATACCTTTGGCTTAATGTCAAATATGAAACCATAAATAAATACAAACAAAATATTCATCCAATTAAGTTCCGGTTATCCGGTCGGAGTGCACGTACCACAACCTGCAGGGCCTGCTGCCCGGCCATCCGCGGGTTGTCTGTGGTCATCTGAGCCAGTGTCTGCCGCAGGGTCTGGATCAGCAGCAGAACCGAGCCCAGCATGGACACCACGCCGAACACCAGACCGCTGCTGAACCTGCAGGGAAACGTGTTTTCCACCAGAGGAAAATTCCACATCAAAAGTGAATTAAGGCAGTGATCTTCAAAGTGGGGGGCCAGGGCCTCCCGGTGGGCCACAAGAGGGCTCCATGGGGGGCCACAACAGCAGCAGCAGCAGCAGCAGCAGCAGCATGGGTGGTTTAGTTAGAAACAAACAAAAAAATGTAATTCATTGAAACTCATTTTAAAATAATCATACTTATTACATTCAGGTCAATGGAGCAAAATAGTTTCTCAAATACAAGGCTGTTCATGCAATATTTCAGTCGGTTTCTCTCTAAAAATGTATCTGTTACGACAGGATTTGAAGATTTTACCTTCGGTCTCCACTACTACAGTGGAAACAGCTTATAATGATCAAGGTTACATTCCTATACAAATTGTTTTAAAATATTTTGTTTATAGCAATGAAGTAGTCAGCTTACAGTGTTCTCTTTGGGTCAAAAAGTTGGTTATAATAATCATCCGCTTATAGTGATCAATTTGAACCGGATCACTGGAAGAGGTTTCCACTGTACTGTAAAATAATTTCTTACATCTCTGTCACACCACACACTGATATTCCATTTTGTTAAGAAAAAAACAGACTTAACTGTTCATACAGTGAAATTATCAGTTAATAAGTTAAATGCTCCAGATCTGAATCACAACTGATGTTGCCTCAAATCATTTGCACTTAGCTTAATGGTTCATTTGGTGCACCATGACTTAACAGCGTGTGTGTGTGTGTGTGTGTGTGTGTGTGTGTGTGTGTGTGTGTGTGTGTGTGTGTGTGTGACCACACTGACCATGAATGGAACATTTACAATGAAATGTCAACCACATACAGTTGTTTATACTGTATGTTGTGTAATGTTGATGAGCGAATTGAACCGTCGGCTATGACAAAAATGCTCTTATATCGATACTAATATTTATAATAAATACTTAAATCAATACTACTACTACTAATAATAATAAATAGTTAAAGACAGTGTACAGACAATGTACAAATCAAGTCTCCTCATTCAAATACCTGGGTGTTATGATGGATACCACCCTATCTTTGACTCCTCATATAGAATTTGTAAGACCATACAGCAGCACATTTACTTTCTTTGTAGACTAAGATCTTTTGCAGCCAGCAGTCAGATTATTTCTCTTTTTTTTTTTTTTTTTCTCAGTCATCAGAGTAAATCAAATCCAAATTTGTGCCAAGGTTGTTGGCCAACCTGTGGCCCACTCCTTTCAAGTAAGTCACAACCAGAGCAGTGCTGAGGCTTTACAACAGTACCTCTTCTAAACCTGTTTTAATTGGGGAATAATAACTTCTGCTCTCTAATAGGCAATTCAACAGTTACAATATTTAAACACAACAGGATGATATAAAGTGATATGAATAATTGTCATGACTGTTTGATGTGTTATGTACGTCTATATAGGATCATCCAAAGAGAAAGAAAGAGAGAGAGAGATAGAGAGAGAGAGAGAAAGGATTATGTGTCTGTGTGTGTGCGCACGCCTCCTCCACCATGAGCATAAAGTTGTCCCTGCAACTACTCAGCTGGCAGATTAAAAAAATTTAATTAGTGTGCGGAGCAGCGCACAAAGGGGATTCACAAAGAAGATGTATGTGGATGTACACGCACATTGTTATAAAAATAATTTAATTCTGCTGAAAAAAAATGCTTTTTTTTTTTTTTTTCAAATGTTAATTTTCGGATTTGAACTTCATTTTTTTTTTTTTTTTTACAACTTGAATATCTAACCATTGTTTGACTGACCTTGTGTGTGTGTGTGTGTGTGTATGAGAGAGATGGACAGCTGAGGCTCTCTCCTGGGTTGTTAATGGCAACAATGCACTGACCACATACCTTGTTTACATTTGTTAATTTATTATTTGGTGTCTATGTTTGAAAAGCCCTATATAACTTGATTAGTTTTTTCAGTTTTTTCTCTGCACATTGTTATTTCTGTAAATTGTCTATTGATTACCAAAGCATTTATCAGTAATACAGTTTGATTGAAAAAATATGAATCTGCTGCGTTGCATGTCAATTTCAGTGGTTTTTCTAAAATCTTCGGTAGGGAGGACCAGTGCTACTCGTGCAAAAAAGTTAGTCTGGAGTTCTGGGATGTAAATTAATTTCAGTGCGAACTGACAATAGAGTTGTTTTGTATCATATATGTTGCAACCAAGAACAGAGATGCAGGATGAAACCACAGCGTCAAATCAGACAAAAATCTCCGAACTAGAGTGTGTGATTGGGGGGGGGAAGGTTATTTTACCAGAGGTAGAGGGCGTGAGGGTTGATGCGTGCACAGTACGCAAACAGCCGGTTAAACATGGACGTCTGCCATCTCAGGTGGAAAGGCGACAGCATCAGCCCGTGGCTCACCAGCCACGACTCGTAACTGTTGCGGTACTTCATGGACGACTGCAGGGACGAGAGACAGACTATTATAGATAGATATTTAAACACCTCAGATCGATCACTGGGTGAAACACGCACTGATCCCTTTCGCTTCACTGGCTTTTATACTCCCATACAAACATTATGTCATCCTCAACAACATGATGACGGTGGGTGGGTGGCATGGATATAGATCACATAGCAAATATACAGGTGTAGGTGTAGATGGGATATCTATGCTTCACAAATGTGAAAAAAGAAGATTATTTTGTGGCATGGGAAAGAAATCATACAGTTCTGGGTGAAGACCAGTTGACAGCAAACACAATTTACATATGTTAAAATCTATTTTGGTTCTACTCAGTGGAGCAGTGCATTACGTTTTAGAAATCAGTTAGTTAGTCAAGCAGAACATTTTTTCGGAGCTATTGTGTTCAGTCTAGAAACATATTGTGCATTATTGCCAGGTATGTTGCATTGACATTTCACTGCATATATGTATCAAAGTATGTATATGTATGTGACTAATAAACCTCTTGAATCGTGAATCTATTTTACCATTAGGATTTGGGATGGTATATTTCATTTATGGACATTCCTTTTTAATTGTTCTGGCATTTTTACTTTTTTTTTCCTGTTATTTTAGGTTGTATCTCTTGTTGAGCATCAGGTTTAGTGTCTATTGGCAGGTTATTTGTAAGAAGATACACACATACAGTATATACATAGATATACATATATCTCTCTATCCACACACACACACACACACACACACACACACACACACACACACACACACACACACACACACACACACACACACACACACACACACACACACACACACACACACACACACACACCTTTATTAGGTACAGCTGTTCAATTGCTTTTTAAACACAAATAACTAATGAGCCAATCACATGGCAGCAACTCGTTGCATTTAGACATGATGAGAATGACTTGCTGAAGTTCAAACCCAGCATCAGAATCAGGAAGAAAGGGGATTTAAGTGACTTTGAATGTGGCATGGTTGTTGTTGCCAGACGGTCTGGTCTGAGTGTTTCAGAAACTGCTGACCTACTGGGATTTTCACGCACAACCATCTCTAGGGTTGACAGAGAATGGTCCAAAAATGAGAAAATATCCAGTTAGCGACAGATGTGTGGACAAAAATGCCTTGTTGATGTCAGAGGTCAGAGGAGAATGGGCAGACTGGCTTGAGACGATAGAAAGGCAACAGTAACTCAAATAACCACTCGTTACAACCAAGGTATGCAGAATACCATCTCTGAACGCACAACACGTGAAACCTTGAAGCAGCAGAAGACCACACCGGGTGCCACTCCTGTCAGCTAAGAACAGGAAACTGAGGCTATAATTGGCACAGGCTCACCAAAAATGGACAATAGAAGATTGGAAAAACATTGCCTGGTTTGATGTGTCTCGATTTCAGCTGTGACATTCAGATGGTAGGGTCAGAATTTGGCGTAAACAACATGAAAGCAGGATCCATCCTCCCTTGTATCAATGGTTCAGGCTGGTGGTGGTGGTGTAATGGTGTGGGGGATATTTTCTTGGCACACTTTGGGACCCTTAGTACCAATTGAGCATCGTTTAAATGCCACAGCATACCTGAGTATTGTTGCTGACCATGTCCATCCCTTTATGACCACAGTGTACCCATCATCTGATGGCTACTTCCAGCAGGATAATGTACCATGTCACAAAGCTCAAATCATCTCAAACTGGTTTCTTGAACATGACAATGAGTTCACTGTACTCCAATGGCCTCCACAGTCACCAGATCTCAATCCAGTAGGGCACCTTTGGGATGTGGTGGAATGGGAGATTCGCATCATGGATGTGCAGCCGACAAATCTGCCGCAACTGCGTGATGCTATCATGTCAATATGGACCAAAATCTCTGAGGAATGTTTCCAACACCTTGTTGAATCTATGCCATGAAGAATTAAGGCAGTTCTGAAGGCAAAAGGGGGTCCAACCCTGTACTAACAAGGTGTACCTAATAAAAGGGCCGGTGAGTATGTGTGTGTATATATACAGTGGGGCAAAAAAGTATTTAGTCAGCCACCAATTGTGCAAGTTCTCCCACTTAAAAAGATGAGAGAGTTCTGTAATTTTCATCATAGCTACACTTCGACTATGAGAGACAGAATGGGGGGAAAGAATCCAGGAAATCACATTGTAGGATTTTTAATGAATTAATTGGTAAATTCCTCGGTAAAACAAGTATTTGGTCACCTACAAACAAGCAAGATTTCTGGCTTTCACAGACCTGTAACTTTTTCTTTAAGAGGCTCCTCTGTCCTCCACTCCTTACCTGTATTAATGACACCTGTTTGAACTCGTTATCAGTATAAAAGACACCTGTCCACAACCTCAAACAGTCACACTCCAAACTCCACTATGGCCAAGACCAAAGAGCTGTCAAAGGACACCAGAAACAAAATTGTAGACCTGCACCAGGCTGGGAAGACTGAATCTGCAATAGGTAAGCAGCTTGTTGTGAAGAAATCAACTGTGGGAGCAATTATTAGAAAATGGAAGACATACAAAACCACTGATAATCTCCCTCGATCTGGGGCTCCACGCAATATCTCACCCCGTGGGGTCAAAATGATCACAAGAACGGTGAGCAAACATCCCAGAACCACACGGGGGGACCTAGTGAATGACCTGCAGAGAGCTGGGACCAAAGTAACAAAGGCTACCATCAGTAACACACTACGCCGCCAGGGACTCAAATCCTGCAGTGCCAGACGTGTCCCCCTGCTTAAGCCAGTACATGTCCAGGCCCGTCTGAAGTTTGCTAGAGAGCATTTGGATGATCCAGAAGAGGATTGGGAGAATGTCATATGGTCAGATGAAACCAAAATATAACTTTTTGGTAAAAACTCAACTTGTCGTGTTTGGAGGAGAAAGAAAGCTGAGTTGCATCCAAAGAACACCATATCTACTGTAAAGCATGGGGGTGGAAACATCATGCTTTGGGGCTGTTTTTCTGCAAAGGGACCAGGACGACTGATCCGTGTAAAGGAAAGAATGAATGGGGCCATGTATCGTGAGATTTTGAGAAAAAACCTCCTTCCATCAGCAAGGGCATTGAAGATGAAACGTGGCTGGGTCTTTCAGCATGACAATGATCCCAAACACACCGCCCGGGCAACGAAGGAGTGGCTTCGTAAGGAGCAGTTCAAGGTCCTGGAGTGGCCTAGCAGTTTCCAGATCTCAACCCCATAGAAAATCTTTGGAGGGAGTTGAAAGTCTGTGTTGCTCAGCGACAGCCCCAAAACATCACTGCTCTAGAGGAGATCTGCACGGAGGAATGGGCCAAAATACCAGCAACAGTGTGTGAAAACCTTGTGAAGACTTACAGAAAACGTTTGACCTCTGTCATTGCAAACAAAGGGTTTATAACAAAGTATTGAGATGAACTTTTGTTATTGACCAAATACTTATTTTCCACCATCATTTGCAAATAAATTCTTTAAAAATCAGACAATGTTATTTTCTGGATTTTTTTTCATTATAGGTATACCTCATAGTTGAGGTATACCTATGATGAAAATAACAGGCCGCTCTCATCTTTTTAAGTGGGAGAACTTGCACAATTGGTGGCTGACTAAATACTTTTTTGCCCCACTGTATATATAGCGCACACACACACACACACACACACACACACACACACACACACACACACACACACACACACACACACACACACACACACACACACAGTACAAGATATTTATCAGGAAAAATTAGCAAGCGTAAGGATCTGAGCTACTTTGACAAGGGCCAAATTGTGATGGCTAGACGACTGGGTCAGAGCATCTCCAAAACACCAGGTCTTGTGGGGTGTTCCCAGTATGCAGTGGTTAGTACCTACCAAAAGTGGTCCAAGGAAGGACAACTGGTGAACTGGCGACAGGGTTGTGGACGCCCAAGGGTTATTGATACACGTGGGGAATGAAGTCTAGCCCGTCTGGTCCGACCCCACAGAAGAGCTACTGTAGCACAAATTGGTGAAAAAGTTAATGCTCTGTGATAGAAAGGTGTCAGAACACACAGTGCATAGCAGCTTGCTGCGTATGGGAGCGGTCAGAGTGTCCATGCTGACCCCCTGTCCACCGCTGAAAGCACCTACAATGAACACGTGAGAATCAGAACTGGACCATGGAGCAATGGAAGAAGGTGGCCTGGTCTGATGAATCAAGTTTTCTTCTCCATCATGTGGATGGGCGGGGTTAGGGTCCGATGGAGCATCTGTGGGATGTGCTGAAACAACAAGCCTGATCAATGGGGACTCCACCTCGCAACTTCCAGGACTTGAAAGGATCTGCTGCTAATGTCTTGGTACCAGATACCACAGCACACCTTCAGAGGTCTTGGGGAGTCCATGCCTTCACGGGTCAGAGCTGTTTTGGGTACATGAGGGGGAGCTACACAATATTAGTGGTTATTAGTGGGGGTTTTAATGTTGTTGCTGATCGGTGTATATTATAGTTCACTGCTTATTGTATATTTTCCTAATTTTCCATAACTGCCTTTTTCAATTTTTTTTTCTTTTTTTACTGTATTGCCCGATTATTATTTAGTGTTACTGTTTTAATTGGAGCTGTTGGGACATTGCAATTTTCCCTCGGGGGTGAATAAAATACCTTTCTACTGATCTATATGCCAATATAAACCCAACGATAAAAAGGTAAGGGCAGTGATTCACAACCTTTGATAAGCATTTGGTCTCTGGGAGCCCAATCTAAAAAAATGTTTTTTTTATTATTATAATGAGTTACGATTTAGTCTATAACGAAATCCTATCATCACTACTAGTCGAGAGTTAGGGAGATAACAGTGAAACTAGGATCAAAACAGTCATATTTGCAATTCTCAAACATTGCAAACGTCTTGTCAGGCAAATAATGTGAATGGTCACAACAATGGCTCAGCATATTATACAATTAAAGATACTAATTGCATGTTCAATGCATCAATTTTGCAATGTGCTTGTTTGTTCGGGTGTATTTGACACACAAAGAGAACATTATTCTCATCATTATTATTATTATTATTATTATTATTTACCTTGAGCAGGGAGTCAGTGAGGTAGACCGCACACCAGCCTCCCATCACACACACTACCAGGGGAACCGGGATCATCCTGGCACTAAAAGGCTCCAACCTGCGTTAAAAACGACAGAGTAAACGCTCCGCTGTGCCCCATGTCGACCGCCCTTACAGACGCGCGGTTCAACGCTGTGTCATGTTATTCATCGTGTAAGACGCCGGACGGGAAAGGACGTCACTACCCGCGCAGCCGGAAGAAAGTGACAACAACTTGGAACGGGCCGTGACGTCATCACCGTGCGACCAGCTACTGCTTCTTCGCGGGATCTAAAACGGCGGGTAACGCATCGACGTCATACGTCTTATGGCCACCTCATGTTTGGGAATGCGCATCACACATTCTAACTTTCCTACACATACTATACATTATGAGAATATTTATGCATATATGAATTGTTTTAATATGACTTGCTGATCAAGTAAAATTAGGTAATACAATTTTTAGATTCACCAACTTTATTGTTAATTGTTGTTATATGTTGTATATATATGTAATTGTTATATTCATATAGAAAGGTCTTTCTTTTTATTTTGACATCACTGTTTTCTTCAAATATCCCGCTATGTCTGTGTCAACGGCGATCATCAGGATTATTTCTACGATTGTTTATTGTTTATAATAGGTTATCGTCTCGCTCGGGTCCCATTACCAAAACGACGATTACCCGAAGGCGTGCGTTGACATAAAGAAAATGAATATAAAAAACTGATGCGAGAAAATGAATGCGAGAAAAGAATAACAAACAAAACAATAATTTTATAAACAGAAACACGGTGAAACAATTAATCAACACTCAACCAGGAAGGACAGACAAAGGAAAAATCAAGATTTCAGTTACTTCCAAAGTTAAGTCACAAATGGACTCTATCTTATTATCCTCGTGATATAATTGTATTATCATACGTTCATTATTGCTGCATTATCTCCATCTATAAGCAAACTGAACAGAATGCCTCGTGTGAGATACACCTCCTGGTTGCTTGGGTTATTGCCATGCATAATAAATAGGACGGAACAGATAAGTACTTCAAATGGAGTTAGGAAGTCAATCAGTCATTTGATACAGCACCGACACAATGGCCCTTCACCCATTCATACGGCCACGGCGGAGGAGGCCACGCAAGGCGGGAGCGGGTTGGGGGTTGGGGGTTGGGTGCCTTGCTCAAGGACACGTCGGCGAGTGGACAATTTGTCGCTGGCTGCTCTTGCTCGCTTTGGCTACTTTATTTTTATTTATTTATGGCAGCAGTAAAAATTTAAATGAGTGCATGGCAGCGTGTGCGAAAGGCGCCTCATGCAATAAGCATCAATGACCCGATGCAGATGCTGCAGGGAAAGCATGTTTTCCGTCGGACTCAGAGAGGTTGAAGGTCAACATTGTGTGTTAACCGCCACATACTTTGGTATTTAAATGGTTCTTTGGTATTTAAATGCTTCATTGGTATTTAAATGGTTCTTTGGTATTTAAATGCTTCTTTTGCACTTTTGGTTAGACGTCAACTGCATTTCATTGGTTCTTTACCTGTACTCTGCTAGTGACAATAAAGTTGAATCTAATCTAAAAAAAAATAGGTCGGTGTAATGCCAAGGGTGACCGCATTTTGACCACATTCTTGGGTGGATGCTTTTTTTGTTGTTGTTTCATTCAATTAGGTGACGGAGTAAAATAAAACACATCTCAAATAAAAACACAATGTTTTTATTTGCTTTATTTGGAGGAAAGGGGCACGGGGATGTGCGCAGAGTCGCCTACAGGAACCACCGCCGACACTGCATGCACACGCACACACACAAACACACAGGCACACACACACATGCTCACACACGTGCACAAACACGTGCACACACACGTGCACACACACACGCGCGCGCACACACACACAAAACTTTCTTGGCTCATCAGAAAGCTATGATATTCAATATCCTTGTGTGCAGTAGTGGAAGAAGTAGTGGAAAGTCGCACTTGAGTAAAAGTAGAGATATCTTACTAAAAAACTAATACGGTAAAAGTGAAAGTCTTGATCTTATTACTTGAATAAAAGTCTTTAAAGGTATTTAACTATCAAAAGTAAAATATAATGCAAGACCTTTTATTGTTGCTCTGATTTTATTCTGGTTGCAAATATTTTGGTATTTTTGGGTAAGCATGAGAGGCTCTTCCTTCGGGAAGACGCATCCTTTCACTCCAACATTATAAAACATTTGGTGTAGACATAGTCCCGGGTGTTGCCTCCGTCAGTCACAGCAGGTGCCGGCGGTGCAGCTGCTGGAGGAGGCCATCGCTCTCCGACACGCTGCTCTAGTTGTGTCTCTCCGTGACACTGGGCCTGCACTTGCTCAGTAAAGAATACTCAGTAAAGTAGCTAAGTATTTTCACCTTGTTATTGTTACACCACAGCTCGTGTGATGCTCAATAAAAGGAAGACAGTCAATGAAGAGGCCATTGACAGGTAAACACAACACAACACATTGGCTCATTTGCATAAAAGCTGCAATATTTAAAATCTGCAGCTGGTCGGAGCAACCGCCTGATACTGTTCAGATGCTCACATTGTCCAGACGGGGGAAGGTTGACCCCAAGACTCCCGGTAGGTCGAGTTCTCTTCTTTCTTTCTTTATTTCTTTCTTTTGTTTATTATTTTTTTTTCTTTATTTATTTCTTCCTTTCTTTTTTCTTTCTTTTTTCCTCTATTTCTTTCTTTCCACAGTGGTTTTGAACTAGTGTATCTTGTCAACGTGTAGTTTTACTGTAAGTAGAGATCACATGGGTTTTTGAAGTTATCACTGCTTTTGGTAAAGTGCATCTATCTACAGTATCTATCTATCTATCTGTCTGTCTGTCTGTCTGTCTGTCTGTCTGTCTGTCTGTCTATCTATCTACTTTCATATGTGAGTTTTCAAAACAAAATCAGCTCAAACTAACAGAGTTCCAAAGAGGCTAAAATAATAGTCACAAAAAACGTAAAAATGATTTCATTTGTACAGAGGAACACTCCCAAAAAACATGGAGAAACTGCACTGGTACAGATTCTGACACAATGTCACGTATGACTCGAAATAGACACGTTAATACAGAGCTTATTAGCAGCTGGATGGATGTGGATTAAGTGTCCGACTCCGAAAAAACTCTCTCTCCTCCTCTCAGACGCCGCATCAGGTTCCTCTGGGGGCGGAGCTCGCCGTCTCTGAACCAATCAGGGCGAGCGGAAGCAGGTCAGGTAGCTGAGCAGGAGCAGAGACAGCAGGCAGGGCAGAGCAGGCGTGCACGACACCAGGTAGGAGGCCGGGTCCACATACACACACACACACACACACACACACACACACACACACACACACACACACACACACACACACACACACACACACACACACACACACACACACAGACCTTTAACCCTCTGAGCTATAGATGCCCATGGGGCCTCAATATGTGTTTGCTATGTATATGTTTTTGAATGTGTGTGTTTGTTTGTATGTGTGTGTGTGTGTGTGTGTGTGTGTGTGTCTGTGTGTGTGTGTGTGTGTGTGTGTGTGTGTGTGTGTGTGTGTGTGTGTGTGTGTGTGTGTGTGTGTGTGTGTGTGTGTGTGTGTAAATATAAACTTAATGAGCGTGCATGTGTGTGTGGGTGCAGAAATAGGACAGTGCCATTTTAGTCGCTGGGTATGGGGAGAGTAAAGCCGGCTCGCTGCAGGGCTGGAGCGCCGAGGCTCATTACAGCAGCTCCCAAATGAACAAGGAGCTTCATCTTTTTAAAGCTGTAGTTTTGATATTTGTGTGAAATTTGACATATTTTTAATTGTCATATGGTATCACAAGATGACTTTTGCTCTTATATTGAACTGTAGAGTATGTTGAAACCCGGCCAGGGCCGTCTACAGGCCGGAATAGTCATCCCTCTAGACACCAACTATGTCCTGGGAAAGTGATAAGGAGGAGGTGCGTGTGTGTGTCTGTGTGTGTGTGGGGGGGGAGGGGGGGGGAGATTATATGAGTATGGTATGCATGTGTGGGATGTTTACACACGCCTGTGACTGTGTGTGTCTGTGTGTGTGTGTGTGTGTGTGTGTGTGTGTGTGTGTGTGTGTGTGTGTGTGTTGTATGTCCATGTGTTTGAGCACATGTACATGTGCCTTTGTATGTTCATGTGAAGTGTGTATGTATGTGTGTCCTTATGATTATGTCAAATTTTGTGTCACTATGTGTACGTGTGTGTGCACGCACGTATGGACAGAAAGCAGGTCCCTCTGTGTATCGCTCTTCTATATATAGAGAGAACGAATCCCAGATATGAGCGGAATCCTTCCACCACTTCAAGAGACAGAGAGAGAGACACAGAGAGGGGGAGTGGAGGGGGGACATAAAAGAACCATGACAGGGAAAGATGGACATCAGTGTAAAAGAACAGAGGGAGTAGGGCAGCGAGAAGGACATGATAAAAGAGCACAGCTGAGAAGGAGAGGGAGACAGAGAGTGAGAGAGAAAGAGAGAGAGAGTGACAGAGAGAGAGCGAGGGAGAGAGAAAGGTCAGTGAGAGATTTGGGTGAGTAAGTTCCACCATCACAGGATACAGTTGCATCAACAGGTAAGTGAGTGTACTGTATAAGTACACAGACACACACACACACACACACACACACACACACAAACAAACACAAACAAACATTTAAAAACATTTCTGTCATTTTTTTGTTGCATGATGTCTTATTCTTTATCTAATTTACGTCCACGACTCCTAAAGGGCCAAAGCAATAGTTTGTGAGCAGCACTGAGTCATTATTACTGTGGGACATTAATAACCTGTTGCCAATTTGTGGACAATCTCTCCTGTGGAAAGTCTTCTCCTGTTTAATATTCCAAACATCTTCCAAACAGCATCACTGTGAGCTAAGCACTAAACACCACATGCAGGCGACATGTGCACGGGCAGATAAATATCAAATTGGCATCCTCAAAAACCTCTTTGTTAGTTTGTATATTGAGGTTGTTCAACAGTTTTCAAAGATTTGCATAATTCCTTTCTGGCAAAACTGTGTACATGAGCATGCTTGTGTGTGTGTGTGTGTGTGTGTGTGTGTGTGTGTGTGTGTGTGTGTGTGTGTGTGTGTGTGTGTGTGTGTGTGTGTGTAAAAGAGAAAGTGTGAGAACGTGTTTGATCTTCGGGGATTCAGCTGTTGCATCCATTCAAGCAAACACAAATGCCCCCTCTGAGTTTTTGTTAGGGTGTGTGTGTGTGTGTGTGTGCACGTGTGCCTAGACTGCATCAGAGTGTGTGTGTGTGTGTGTGTGCGTGTGTGTGTGTATGTGAAGCACATTGTTACAAAGACGCTTACGTTTCTGTAATTTCATACAAAGACAGAACAAAGTTGATTTTTTTCCTATGATGTCACATGAATATAACATACTTACAAAGTTATATTTTAGGTTGTGTTCTATTCTGAAATTGTAAATTGAAATATTATGAGTTGGCTATTTAATGTGGAAGTATGTAAATTAAATTGCGATATATGATGTATGTTAGATATGATGGAACAGACGTTCAAAGGGATAAAAATAAATGTGTGGTTATGCTTAAGTACAGTATAGTATGTTAAATTAAGTATATAATGACAGTGCATAGCAATAAAACAGTATGCAATGATGTACAGCAGTAGAAGTGATACTACTACTACTACTACTTAAAATAATAATAATAATAATAATAATAATAATAATAATAATAATAATAATAATAATAATAATAATGATACAAATAAAAAATAAGAATAAAAAATTGTTCCAAATAGCTGAGTTTATAGTTTTGATATTGCCAGTACAGCCAGTAAACGGATCTGCATATGTTATTTGGAATGTTGTATAAAACATAATTAGTCTTGTTGGCAATTCTGTTATTGCAATATAATCTCTTCATGGAACGTTATCATTTATTCTTCCATCTCCTGATAAAAAATATTTTCTTTCATCAAAACATGATCTGGGTCATTTTGTGTCCATGTGCAATCATTCAGAATCTTGTTTTTAAGAATTGCTGTTAAACTCATAGCTGCACATTGTTTATTTCTGGAGTCTCCAAATTGAAAATGATCCTGATGAAATGAGCCTCTTAACACAGAGACGTATGGGGAATCAATGCTTACATTGAAACACATTAGTGTTTTTTTAACAATATTTTTCTTCAGTAAATTTTTCTAATATTGTGACTTACATTGATGTCTGGATTTTTGGACATTGGCTTCTTTCATCGTCCATTGTCTGATTTTCAGCTATTTTTCAGCATCTGTATTCATAACAACAATAACATTTGTAATTACTTTTAATAACAATAACAATAAATACATTTCATTTTAGAAATATAAAAATACATGTTATTTCTAATTCCTAATTTATTGTACTTTTTATGTTAGTTATATACAATTTTAAAGTTCTGTTTAGTAGATTACTTGTCTATATTTTAATGCAGACAAGATTTATGTAACTTTAACATTAATTTACAATTGGAATTTTTATGAAATAATTTGTCAAGATCAAAACCAATTTCTGCCTTTTCCATTGCAGTTTGTTACGTTTAGGTGTAGGAAAATATTTTTACATGACGTATATTAAAAATATATATTTTATTTTCTATTTTAAACTCTATCTTGTCATTGTTATAACCTACCTTGTTGCATTGAAGTACATCTGGAGTTTCTGTGATGGTAGGTAACGTTGTGTCTCATGTGTCGACATGAATACTTCAATTATGACGTATTCATGTCGACTGACGATAGTATTCTAATTCACATCAATTTTTGTAAAGTTTAGTTGAGTTTTTAACTTGGAATACATTTTCAGTAAGTTATGTTTCCATGTAATACGAAAAACATTGTGGTATTTCTGTGGGTAATTACCATTGCAGGCCTCCTATTTTTCCGATGCCTCGCTGGATCTTGAACGCATCACTCTGTCTTTCAATGGTTTCGATTGGATGTGGTGACAAATATTTAAGGATTTGTTTTTATTTTTTTCATTATTCTTGCAAAGTAATGTGGACCACAGATTAAAAATATCAATCAAACAGATCTACTGACATCTACCAGGTAAGAAGGTTCATAATTATACATGTAAATAGATAGTTTGGTAATGTCCAACAAGTACAGAATGACTCTGACCACTCCCCACACTGGACACGGCCGCACTGTACATTCTGAACCACAACCTAGACGTTTATAGTAAATAGTATGATGACGTCATAAAGCATCTTACTGTTAATGTCATCTGGTGTGCATGTCGGTGAACATGACCCTCAGGCTACTGTGGGTCAATTTAGGGGGGTTTTCACGAATTTCTTCTCCGTATGTAGATCGATTTGGATGAAAGTTGAACCATGAGATGTTTGTGACATACCAGTTCAAACGAGACATAAACCGTGGTCATAACTTCTGCAGTTGTGTTTCAGATAGTTTTAGCCTGAAAAATTCAGATCTGCGTGACCCCTAATAATGTGTGTACATAGGCCTGCAGTGTGTTAGTGTATAAAGTATGTATTTATTTATAGGCGCCCGAGCCTTTAATCACTCTCTCTTTGTCTCTGTCAGTCTCTCTCTCTTTCTCTGTCTTGGACGCACGCACTCTCTCTCACACACACACACACGCACGCACGCACTCTCTCTCTCACACACACACACACACGCACGCACGCACACACACACACACACAAGCAGCAGCAAAGCAAATTGTCTCCATGTTGTTGTGTAAACAGTACCCTAGTTACGGTAACTAAGGCAACTAAGGTCAGTCAGAAACGCTGTGTGTGTGTGTTTAAACGTGGTGTTTATTCCACCGTCCTGCTCCGAGCTGAGATAAGATAAATAGGATATGGAGAGGAGGAATGAAGGAGAGGAGGGGGGAAAGGAGGAGTGGAGGAGAAGAGAGGAGGAGGAGGAGGAGAGGAGGGTGGAAAGGAGGAGGAGAGGGAGAGAGGAGGAGTGGAGGAGAGGAGGAGGAGGAGAGTAAAGATGAGATAACTTACAAAAGGATAAAGGGAGATGGTGAGGGGGACGGGGAGGGGGGGACACAGAGGGAAAGAAAGAAAGAAAGAAAGAAAGAAAGAAAATGCAAGAATGATACTTAATCAGCTAATTTGACCAAACCAGCCAAATGAGCATCGCCATGGTTACAGCCCAAAAGAGGACACGTGCAAAAGGGGAGGCGGAGCTCCTGTCACCTTGGACCTCGGAGCTTCCTGGATCTATTTCGGGGACGTGAGCTGGTTTACATAGTTTTCAGGGGAACTTTAGAAGAGTAGAACTAACATGGCCGACCGGACACGCGCCTCGACTCCACCGATGGACCGGACTCGACAGTTTGGGTTCAGTCCCAAAATAGTCTGGACTACTCTCACAGTCTGCTCCCTCTCCTCCGCTGTCTCGCTCTGTTTCCGCTTCAAACGCAACTCCACCACCTCGACAAATAGGATTTGACATTGATACGCATAAAAATTGGATTTCATCACCACTGGCCAGGGGGAGCCGAGCCCTGTCTGAAGATACGGCATTTTATTTTATTTTTTTAATAGTCAGGATTTGATCCCATCATCCGGCTAAATGGGGGGGGACAGAACGCTTGAAAATACGCACTTCAAACAGAATATTTTATCACTTATCCACACAGCCTGTACAGTGTAGTGCAGAGAAGTGGAAGCTTCGCTGACCTTGAGTGGAAATAACACCAATGTGTGCTCGAAACGGGGGGAAGCAGAGTGACCTAAAAAAAACACCCCGAGGACAAGTCTGGCAGCGTTGCATCAAAACACCGAGACGTTCTAATTTTTCATGTGGTGGTTTCATTCTATGAAGGTTGTTCCTTCGTTCATCCATTGTTGTGATCTGAAGATCCAATGTGATGAGATTATCGGTGGAAACAGGAAAAGGCTCATGGCACATTTCAGTATTCAGTGGAATACACAATGTGCATCACCTGAAATATACCCCAAAACAGATACATAGGGTAAAATAAAAATGGACAATCGAACAGGTGAGTGAATAAATAAATAGTAAAATAAATACATTGGATATTGAATAAGTAACTAAATAAGTAGATTAATTAATGAATAAATTATACTAAATCAATAAATATTACTAGATAAGTAAATAACCAAATAAATAAATAGATAAATAAAAACATAAAAAAACTAAAATAAACGAAATTTATTTATGAAATAACTAAATACATAGCCGAATAAATACATGACTACATACATAATAAATAAAAAAATAAAAATAATAAAGTAAGAAATAAACAAACAAACAAACAAACAAACAAACAAATAAATAAATAAATAAATAAATAAATAAATAAAATACAATAAAATACAATAAAATTAAATAAAATAACCAATGCAGTATCCAAGCCCAGAATGTGTCGGGCACCACCCCACACACTCCTCCGCCACCGCAGCCCCATTTTTCCATTAAATCCTTGATGAGGCTTGTTCGAAACACTGTGAAACCCGAAACCACGTACAGAGGCGGTTTGTATTCCTTGGACTTCGGTTTGGTCGCCACAACGCCAGTTTGGAAACAAAAGGGGATTGAATTTATTTACTGGAGGGTAAATACATTCAATCTCTCCTTCTGCAGTACAGTCTGCTCTCCACCTGCATAACCCAGGATTCCCAAAACAAGGAAGGCAGCATCTGGGTTTTTTTCGGCCATAAATTCATGGACATGCAAAAACTCAATTCGAATTTGGCCGTGAGTTAAGCCGTAAAGAAAATGTTCCATAACTCTGTCATTCGTTTGATTTCTGGCAGATCAGGAATGTTGGTGATGTAAATTTAAAAAAAGAAAATGTCATCCATCCAAGCACTAAGAGTGACTTTCCTCCACGGAGAGCCAGATTTAGGAATATAAAACATAGATTGGCCGGTCGGTCATGTCGGTATAACTGATATATATAACTGAATTTAAGCGTCGGCGTCAGTAATTTTAGTAGTTTTATCCCTGCACTCCCTCTCTCTCTCTCTCTCTCTCTCTCTCTCTCTCTCTCTCTCTCTCTCTCATGAATGATTCAGAAACAAGTTCATTTACCTGCTCTCTTCTGTAAGAGTCGCTAAGCAACTGAAATGCTATATCCCAGGCCCCGAAAGCCTGCACAGAACCAGAGCTACAATGCCCCCAACGTGTGCACACACGCACGCACGCACGCACGCACGCACGCACACACACACTGCCGTCACAAAACTGAATTCCAGTGTCTGTGAACTTGCAGGACGGAGGACTTTCGCGGCTGATTATGTCCAAACCTTCGTCCAACGTCAAGGCCCTTCAGGTAAAATAACTTTCAACCTGGAATATTCTGCTGGTTCAAATTGGTAGTGATATAATATACTGTGTGTGTGTGTGTGTGTGTGTGTGTGTGTGTGTGTGTGTGTGTGTGTGTGTGTGTGTGTGTGTTGTGTGAGTGTGCATGTTACAATCTTCATCAATCATACAATGTACATAAAGGCACAAATGCACATTTTACATAATGCAGTAAAACACTATAGTAGGCTACTTCCTAAAAATCCAACTTTTGGTCCCAGAATTTATTTTGTATATTTGTTGTCCACCTGTAACTATGGGAGTTTTGAACGATTGTGCAGAAAGTGAAAGAAAGTGAGATTTTCAATTGCTTAAAGGCAAAGGTGGGTTGTAGTTTGAATATTTTTTTCTTCCAACAGAATCTATCACCTGCATTGAACAATGCATTTAATCTACTCTCAATATTCTCTATTGCTTTACTACACTAGTCAGTGCTCAACCAGGTAGCCAAAGTATGGAGGAGCAAATTACGAAAAACAATAATCAATATATAATGAAAAAAATCATGAATGAAAGTCTCCTGTTTTATAAAAAAAACACAAAAACATTTCACTTTTGAGTCATTATTATGAATATCTCATACTATCCATTTTCACAACAGTAGTGCAGCATTTAATCCATTTTTTGTTTCATGGTGAAACTCCAGACGGCCTTTTTTTTTCATTATTATAGGCTTAATTTCCCGACGACATGTTTCCCAGAGACGCATTCCCAAGCGTTAATTAGTCCAAAGAGCTTTTTCATAACAATGGAAGACTGAAATAATGACCCGAAAGAAAAAGAGCTTGACAAACATGAAAGGTTCTTTTTTTTATTGATAAAGGCAGATACAGTACTTTACTTGATTTACAGTTCAGAGTGTATGTATACATATCAAGGCTTTAATAGTGCAGGGTTTCAGCAAGGCAAAGGGAAGCATCGTCTGTTTGTGAGACTGAGAGAGTGGCTTTCTATGTGTGTGTTTATGTGCATGTATGTCTTTGTCCCATTGTACGTGATTGAAGGATAGGTTCGCTATTTTTCAGCCCAATGTGCCTTAAAGCAGTCTAACGGAGCAAACGATTAAGCCGTTTATACAAAAAAAAAGGTGGAATCCCCTTTTCCGAAAAAGGGAAACCCACTTTATAGTCACATTTGTGATCATGCATTATTTTTTAATGTGTTTTGAATAACCGTGATATCACACTTTAAGCGACTCTCTGTAATCACTGTAGAATATCCAGAGCGTTGTAACATTGGCCTCAGCAGGTTGTCTATGTCGTATGAAGCGGCACAGCTTCCAGTTCCTAGTCTCTTGGGTTAGTGCTAGCCAAAGAGCTGTTTAGCGGACCCGCAAAAGAGTCAATAAAACCCAGTAAAATGCATAATTTGTGGCCATTTTAATTTCGGTATAACATAAAGAATGACTTTATTGTGGGCTTGAACATTTGCCCCATTGGATTGCATTGGGCACAGTGAGAAGCTGCAGCAGAGTGTGAGGTTTCTCAACAGTAAAGCATTCAGGGAGGGGCTGTGCTATGATCAGCTATAAATTATGGGAACCAACATTTTAATAAGGCCTGGGTTGAAAGATGGCTAGCCTATCCTTTTGGACCCCGAGTACAATTGTCATTTCAATGTGACCAGGGTCAGGGTTGGGTTAGGGTTAGGGGAAGGGTTAGAGTTACTGTATCTAACTATCTTTCAAGGCCGAGGTAAATAATCAGAATGGACTTTTAAAAGTCTGAGCTCCCACTGTGGCAGTCCAAACTTGCCTCGACGCCATGCCTGAGAACCCATGAAGTGGAAATCCATTAAAAGGCCACGCCACTATCCATCCTGAGTCGCGATAAATTTGTTTACGGTGTTGAGGGAGGGAACTCTAACTGGGCCGCATTTTATAGCTGGGTTTGGATGCATCAAGCCGGGATTCCGATCCGTGGATCCAACACAACAACAAAGAGGACACATCAAAATGACATGTGGAACCGAGGTTTCTCCGTCGATGTGTTGGTGGATGTGTGAGTGCGCAGCGCGGTGCGTTCATGTCGGCTCATATTTGGCGGCACTCCATGGACATGTGATGCGTTCTTGTCGGTGCGGTCTCTTCAGTCATCTCTTCTCTCATTGTGCTCGTTTTCTCATCTAACCATGGGATAGGCAACAGGACAAAGAACTTTTTCCTTCACTTTTTTTTTTTTTTGTTTTTTTTGTGTCAAACTGGGACAGTACAAACACAGGGTTGACTGTTCACTCTTTGACACTCATTTCGAGGAGCGGAAACTACATCTCTCAGGACCTTTGTTTGGTTGGTTGTAGGACTCCTCTCCGACAGGGTTTCGGTGATTTTGCTCAAGGTCACTTCAGCCAGGAAGATGGTCGACATGATGTTTTCACCCCAGGTGCTTCGGTTATCATGCCCCCCCCCCCCCGCCCATGCACACACACACACACACACACACACACACACACACACACACACACACACACACACACACACACACACACACACACACACACACACACACACACACACACACACACACACACAAATTAAAAAAAAAAGGGGCCCCTTTTTCTCAAAATTTATTATCCGGACGTCTTTCCATCAAGTTTGGTCGGAAGTCGAGCTGAATCATGAGGAGCACATGAAGGAATGTCAGAAGATGACTGCTAACAGTGCGGCAATCAGTAGTAAATCCATGCTGAAGCGTTGTTTATTCGTAGAGCGTTTAACTGTAAATTGTGCCAAATTCTGTCTGCTTACCTGTAGCTTGAGTATAACAATAGAATACCTTTCAATTTCAAGTAAACCGAACCTTCTGCCCACTCCCCCCGCTTCTGGTTGTCACTTGTTGGAAAGACAGTATTTGAACAGACCCTTCACATAGCGCAGTCTGTTTTCATGCTATTTCGGATCCAAAAAGGTGATCAAATCCAGCTTCTGACGGAGCCAAGCCAAGCCTGATGCGACACTGTCCGGCTCATTTAATCATTGAACCTAAAATAAATACATCTCTCTCTCTCTCTCAGACTAAAGCATCCCGATGAGTGTGCCCATCCCTCGGGGGCTTGGGGGTTAGTGCCTGTCTGTACAAATATACAGCGTACGGGTTAAATAAGTCTATATATATATACAATACAGTACAGTACATTACAGTACAAAACACAACACGTCACGGAGGCGTCAGAGCGTCAGCGTTACGGACGCTTAGATCTGAGTTGTGCATGCATTTGTATTTGTGTCTGTGTTTGGAGTGTGTGGTTGTGTGTGTGTCTAGAATGTGTGTTTATGTGTACATGTGTAATGCGTTGATATTTCCATCGACAGGGATTTAGAAATGTATTGTAACGTACCGGGAAATAGGGATCTTATCCAAAACGGGCTTTTAAAAGCAACCAACATACACACACACACGGGCACACACACACACACACGGGCACACACACACACACACACACGGGCACACACACACACACACACACACACACACACACACACACACACACACACACACACACACACACACACACACACACACACACATTGTAGATGTTGAAAGCATGTCATCGGCTGTCCTTGCTGTCCGTCAGGCTAATTTGAACATCCCGATGGGAGCTCTGCGTCCGGGGGCGGGGCATCCTGTCAGGAGGAGAGAGGAGACAGTCGACACAGAAGAGGTGAGAAAACATGGAGGACACACACAGACAAATTGCGGACACCACGTGGAGATATAAACGGCATACTGTCGTCTGGGCTTGGTGATCTGATGAACCGAAATTACAAATTTTGTGAGGGGTTGTGCTAGAAAATGGATCCATCATCCAGTCACGATGAAAATATATTCTGCTTTATTTTTCCAGCTGGAAACTGGTAATACGTAGGTAATAGTGTAAGTAGCGAGTAATATCTCCATTTAATCGTTGGTAATAAGTTTGTCATTTCTTAGTTTCCTGACTCCAGTGAATCCCTGAGCTCTATTCTAATCAGTCAAGGCCGGATGCAAATCTTCCAACATGCCTGCCCTGATCAATTACTTGAAAAAAAAAAAAAAAAACATACAACAATAACATATATAATTATAATAATAATGATAATGGTTACTAACAGGCAACAATAATGGAAAACATTATCTAAACATATTAAAGGCATAAATGATGCTTGTTTAATGTAAGGGTGGGTGCTAATTTGCTGAATTTCTTCCCTGTATTCCTAAAGTCATGGATAAATAAAATGTTATCTTATGAACAATACACTGGTTTTGGAGAGTTAAATTCATAGCATGGACTTGGCTCTGTCCAGTTTTTATTTAAACCAGTCGAGAATAGATTTCGGTGAAGATTTTGGGCGTAGTCTTCCCCGCATAAACGAACCGCTGTGAAATTAAGTTTACACGCAAACAGATAACGAGCGAGACGGGGCCAAACATTCATTTTTATTTATTTATTTTTTATTTAACCGGCGGCCGGTTGACAGGCCCAGTCCCCGGACCCCCCCCAGGCCGCGACCCAGACGCCGGAGGAGAAGAAAGCTCTGCCCGGCGGTGTGAAGCTGCCCGGCCCCGCCGTCAACCTGTCGGAGCTCCAGAACGTCAAGAGCGAGCTGCGATGGGTCACCAAGGACTAACATGCACCTCCAGGTCAGGGAAGGGCGGAAATAATTCATTTTTCTGTTTTAATTCATACATATATTTATTTTTTTGTTAAGTGCATTTTGTACTTTTGGAGTCACTGGCTTTTCTCGTGCATTTTTCTACACTTTGGCTGCTTTACAAACTCCTCTAACACCTCACCAAGTTCTTTGTTTTTTGGGTATGTTTTTGAGTTGAAAATGAAATACGACTAAATAATTTGTCAAGTGATGAATTATTGATGATGCATGATGCAAACAAGAATTTGTAATCGTCCTCTAATCGTCGCTCTAATCAACACTTGTAGCGTATGTGTTATGTCAGAGCGATCAATTGCACATCAAACCCAGATATTTAAATTGAATTGAACCGATTATCGGGGCCAATTACATAAGAGGAATTTGTGCTCGCAATCAGCGTGACATGAATGTCTGATTTATTAGGGGCGGACGCTAAATAATCAGGGAACAGGTCTTCTAGTCCCAGTTCAACCCACGACTTCGCTGAATTAGTATTTTTCCTAACATCAACAGCATGTACAGTAGCCTGCATTTTCACAATACACTAAGTGTTATTTAACCTACATCAACCTACATTTTATTGTGAGATAAAGTGGTAGATAGAGTCGCCTACGCCTGCATGTGCGCCTTCCTGTGGCTTGAGGGTGTACTGTGGATAGAAATACAATTTTAAAAAGACTAAGGAGGAAATTCAGCATGATTTGATTTTTTGATTTGATTAAAAACCTCCGGCGACACACCCGTGGGTCGCGACCCAAAACTTGGTTTTCGGTTGTTCATCAGCGATCCATGACGCAACTTCCCTTTGCCTTCCTGCGCTAATTTGCACCTGCTCTTTTGAAGGAGAAGGAGAAATGTGCACTCGAAATTGACTGTGAATGTCGGTAAATGGGTAACGGTATCATATTCAGGCTTCCAGGCTTGTACTTTGTTTGATAAATCACGGCAGAATGTGTTGGAAACGTCGGAAACGAGGCTTGTTAGTGAATGTGTCCCTTGGTGCGGTGCAGCGTACAGTAATCAGGACTCACCACAGGGAGTCACTGTGGGTGAGGAAGGCCTTTGTTTGGACCAGCATGAGTGTGTGCCGGGTCTGCTATGTGTGTGTGTGTGTGGGCATAGTGTGTTGAGTCAGGCTCTATTTTTACCACTGTGTGTGTGTGTGTTGTGTGTGTGTGTGTATGTGTGTGTGTGTGTGTGTGTGTGTGTGTGTGTGTGTGTGTGTGTGTGTGTGTGTGTGTGTGTGTGTGTGTGTGTGTCTCAGTGGGATGAAGAAACCGCAATATCTGACACCGCAGCTCAGTAAAAATAAGATGACTAAAAGGAGAACCCCACTAAAATGCCAGAGACGATGTTTTGGCCTAAACTACGGCTCAGTAACAAGTTACTTTAAACAAAGTAACTCCCTTTCCCAGTAACAAAGGGAGACTTAAAGTGGCAATCCATAATATTATGAAAGAAAATCCCATATTAAGAAGTTTATTTATCTGGCACTTTATAAGAAACAGCTATTCAATGCATTGGCGTTACACATGTGCTCCTCTATCTGCTGTTTTCAGTGTTGGTGGCGGGGTCCGCCATCACCAGCAAGAACACAAAGATTAGGGCGAGAAGTGAAAGGGAGCCCAGGTGAATCTGATGAAGCAGCGTTGCTAGTCATGGTCAATATGGATGAACAATAAAATTACTAAGAAAAAAAAAATCAATCTATCGATCAGTAGAAGACAAACCTCGGGAATTGTACCTAATATACCACAATGTGGTAAACGAGTTAAATGCTGCTTCGCGGTGGAAGCTCCCTTTAACGACCCTCGTGCAGCACACAGTTCATTAGTAACCCTCCTGCTGCGCCCTTCTGTCTCCCCTGCAGGGATCCCTGACTACGGAGAGGGGAAGAGTGAACGGGCGGATAACGGCAAGGACAAAGACTCAGCGCTAAATATCTGAAGACCACCATCCAACCGCGACGTTCACACACAGCTGCAGTTCGTTCCTAGGGACGGGCGTGGCCATACCTCAGTCGGCAAATTCCCGAACAATCAACCCAAAACAACCAACCGAGCATGGGAGCGACAAGACCTGCCTGCAGCGATAAATCGCACGTTGCTTCACTTTGATTTTAAACCTCTTGTTGTTTAAAACCGGAGAACTGGGTTTTAAGAAAATGTATTCACTTCGAAGGCAGCTCCGGAGATTTTATTTTTATTTTTTATTCCACACAGGTCACAACTCCATCTCCATCCCCTTTTTAAAATACCACAAACAAAATTAATCTTTCATATTGAGTGATTGTACTTTTGGAAAGCAATATTATAAATCTGCATTAAGGAGATTTTAAGAAGTAAGAATAACAATGTCTAAATACAGACATTAGCCGGCGTTAAAATCGACATTTAATTTTGAATCTATCTTAGTTATAACTTCAAATTAAACCTTAAACTGTTGGGATTTTAAGTTGTAAATGCAGTTCTATCGGTACCTGGTCTTTGATTCTTTCAACTGAAGCCAGAGGTGGATAGTTCCCGGGTTAGAAAAGTCAAAATCCTGCCGGGTTCTCTGCAGCCGTGTGCTGATCAGCTGATTCCACTCCACAGTGTGACCTCTGGGTTGATACCTATTAGAAAACCTCGGTGGTCGGCTCAAGATCCCAGAGTGGAGTTTGACTTTTGGAACCCGGATTTTCTACCTTGGGCAAATTGAGTCATCCAAGTTTCTCTTGTGTTGGGTAAGCAATGCGTTTCACTAATAAAAACAAAAAAACCTATGAATTTAGACATACAGTGGGGCAAGTATTTAGTCACCCACCAATTGTGCAAGTTCTCCCACTTAAAAAGATGAGAGAGGCCTGTTATTTTCATCATAGGTTCACCTCAACTATGAGAGACAAAATGAGAAAAAAAAATTCAGAAAATCACCTTGTCTGATTTTTAAAGAATTTAGTTGCAAATTATGGTGGAAAATAAGTATTTGGTCAATAACAAAAGTTCATCTCAATACTTTGTTATATACCCTTTGTTTGCTATAACAGAGGTCAAAGGTTTTCTGTAAGTCTTCACAAGGTTTTCACACACTGTTGCTGGTATTTTGGCCCATTCCTCCATGCAGATCTCCTCTAGAGCAGTGATGTTTTAGGGCTGTCGCTGGGCAACACGGACTTTAAACTCCCTCCAAAGGTTTTCTATGGGGTTGAGATCTGGAGACTGCTAGGCCACTCCAGGACCTTGAACTGCTCCTGACGAAGCCACTCCTTCGTTGCCCGGGCGGTGTGTTTGGGATCATTGTCATGCTGAAAGACCCAGCCACGTTTCATCTTCAATGCCCTTGCTGATGGAAGAAGGTTTTTACTCAAAATCTCACAATACATGGCCCCATTCATTCTTTCCTTTACACGGATCAGTCGTCCTGGTCCCTTTGCAGAAAAACAGCCCCAAAGCATGATGTTTCCACCCCCATGCTTCACAGCAGGTATGGTGTTCTTTGGATGCAACTCAGCTTTCTTTCTCCTCCAAACACGACAAGTTGAGTTTTTACCAAAAGTTATATTTTGGTTTCATATTCCATTGACATTCTTCCAATCCTCTTCTGGATCATCCAAATGCTCTCTAGCAAACTTCAGACGGGCCTGGACATGTACTGGCTTAAGCAGGGGGACGCGTCTGGCACTGCAGGATTTGAGTCTCTGGCGGCGTAGTGTGTTACTGATGGTAGCCTTTGTTACTTTGGTCCCAGCTCTCTGCAGGTCATTCACTAGGTCCCCCCGTGTGGTTCTGGGATGTTTGCTCACCATTCTTGTGATCATTTTGACCCCACGGGGTGAGATCTTGCGTGGAGCCCCAGATCGAGGGAGATTATCAGTGGTCTTGTATGTCTTCCATTTTCTAATAATTGCTCCCACAGTTGATTTCTTCACAACAAGCTGCTTACCTATTGCAGATTCAGTCTTCCCAGCCTGGTGCAGGTCTACAATTTTGTTTCTGGTGTCCTTTGACAGCTCTTTGGTCTTGGCCATAGTGGAGTTTGGAGTGTGACTGTTTGAGGTTGTGGACAGGTGTCTTTTATACTGATAACGAGTTCAAACAGGTGCCATTAATACAGGTAAGGAGTGGAGGACAGAGGAGCCTCTTAAAGAAAAAGTTACAGGTCTGTGAAAGCCAGAAATCTTGCTTGTTTGTAGGTGACCAAATACTTATTTTACCGAGGAATTTACCAATTAATTCATTAAAAATCCTACAATGTGATTTCCTGGATTCTTTCCCCCCATTCTGTCTCTCATAGTTGAGGTGAACCTATGATGAAAATTACAGGCCTCTCTCATCTTTTTAAGTGGGAGAACTTGCACAATTGGTGGCTGACTAAATACTTTTTTGCCCCACTGTAGGTATAGGTAGAATTAAGTCGAAATTTAGACATTAATACATCTGGGCTTTTTGCAGTGCAAGGTATCTCCGTAGTCCAGTACAATAAGAGGCGTGGTCACCACCTAGCCCATCGTATCCGAGACACAAGAACCGCAACGGCTAAACACAATTTCAAATGAAAGAGTTACTTTACACTTCCTGTCCATCAGAAGTGTTCACCCATTTATAGTAAACGTTCCTGTTGAATGATTAATCTCTGACCACAACTTGTGACAACTCCTTTTTCTTCTTCCAATCCCTGAACGTGTATTTTGCTTTTAGAACAGTTTCCGGAATCATTTGGGGTGGGTGTTGCAATAAATCATATCTTGGTTCTATAGATCCAAAACCGAATTATTCTTCACAAACGCATATACATCTGCACTTGTTTGTGTATGTGTATGTGTATGTGTGTGTGTGTGTGTGTGTGTGTGCGTGCGTGCGTGCGTGTGTGCGTGCGTGCGTGCGTGCGTGCGTGCGTGCGTGTGTGTGTGTGTGTGTGCCTGCGTGTGCACGCATGTGTAATGTGTATAATTGAATTAAGCCACTGCTCCCATTCCGTCCAGCTTGATTTCAGTGCATAGCTTCGTTTCACAGCGGTAAACAGTGGTACAGTCACCCTCCCGTGGTTTCATTAGGATTTGGAGATGAGTTCATGTAAAATAAGATTTAGGATTTGGAGACGAGTTCATGTAAAATAAGATTCAGCTTGAGCTGTGTGTCTATGATGGCAGAACACAAGAGCATATACAAAGGAGGATAAGGTATTCAAGAAAAAAAACCATAATAGGTGCCAATCACAACACATACTGTATAACCATGGTTCTGGAAGTGGGGTCGAGACTTCGGGCGCGGCCCCTATGGTGGCCCTGAGGGCTCAACACACTGCAACTAAAAAACACATGCAAATCGACAAAAACACAAGGAAATGAAGAAAACATCTTCTCCAATGTGCAGCGTTTAGAAAATGCTCCGCAAATTCAAAAAACACAACCGCATGAACGGAAAACACAAATGCAAAGCCAAAACACAACAGAAGTGAGCCACAATGGATTAATCTGCAATAAAATATATTAAGGTTAATTATTTTGTGTCTCAGAATTTATACAAGTAATAACCTGGAGCCGCAGCAATCAGCAGACCAACCGCGCCCCGCGAGACCACTGTGTCCAAATCCTCCTTCTGCCACCTCTGTGCAATTAAAAAAAATACTTTTATATCAATCCACAGATTTTATTAAAGCCAATAAAGTGCGAAGTTCCAGAGACAACAGCTTCTACCGGCTCCTTCATTTACTTTAATATAATTTATTGCAGATAAATCCGTTGTGGCTTACTTCTGTAATGTTGTGGCTTTGCACTTGTGTTTTCTGTTCATGCGGTTGTGTTTTTTGAATTTGAAAAGTGCTTTGCTACGCAGTTCGACACGTCTGGATTTGCAGAACGTTTTCTAAATGTAAATGCTGCACATGTGTGATCACATTGGTGAAGACGTTTTCTTCATTTGCTTGTTTTGTCTATTTGCATGTGCAGACCTGCCAACCTGCACGCATTTTGTGTACCAACCACGCAATTCTTGATGAAAAAAGGTAAGAAATGGCAGCTGAAACTATGCAAAAATTATATAATTGTTATTTAAACCATCAATCAATACAAAATAATGACCAGTGTCCAGTCGATTAGTGTCAGATACAACCATTTTGCAATGGTTGGAAATTAATTTGGTATGGCAAGTACCATATATATACATTACATTTAGCAGACGCTTTTATCCAAAGCGACTTACAATTATTCAAACACCGACGGACGCAGCCATCAGGAGCAATTAGGGGTTGAGTGTCTTGCTCAAGGACACTACAGCAGGAGCCTGGGATCGAACCGGCAACCTTTAGATTACTAGACAACCAGCTCTACCTCCTGAGCAGCTCTACCGTCCCCCATATATATATATAACAGAAAGTTATATTTGTACTTGAAAGATACTTTCATTTGGAGTTTGAACTGGACATTTACATGTTAGTTATATGTTGTGTCCAGTTACAGGTTGAATTATACTGAAACTTGGTTACAGTCCCATATTCTATTTAATTGATACTCAGTGACTGTTCCATGTTGTATTTTATTGGAACTCAGGGACAGTTTTATGTTCTATTATTGTTCCATAGTGAACAATAAACAATAATAAACAGCATCAAAATCAGCCACCTCACTATTGTGGGAACTGAAAATTGCAGCGGTTGTCAGTATGTGCAGCCATCCTATCACGTGAGTGTGATCAGATCACATGATGTATTTGTCATCAGTCAAGACAATTGCAAATGGTGCATCTCTAGTTGGTAAACATGTTCGGTAACTTTACAAGATGATTCATTTCAAGGAGTATATCCTAATGATTTGAATTTGTATACTGTATATAGTTAGTCGTAGTAACTCGCATACGATGTGATTGGCCTTGTTACGGCTACGTGAATAACTGATGGATCATTTAGCTGCAGCATCTAATGCCACGGAGACTCCCTGTCACACTATTGTGGTACTCAAAATATTTACCAAGGTTGGCAAGTTAGGTTTAACATCTTTCTACCGCCCTCTGTCGTTGCCGCAGAGCATTTCTACAAATCATAGATTTCGGCACCAAAAGTTCAAGAAATTACGTATGATTCTCCAAGCTGCCGCGCCCACTCACTGTGAAACAAAACCGTTGCTTCACTCTCTCACCCAAAAAACCCTCAAAACCTCAAAACCATCACAGCCAGAGGATCTGCCTCGTTCATCACTGCGATGGTGCGATGAAGAGCCACGCCCATGTTTTCCACGGGGAGAGAAACTGTGTGGGGAAAGCACATGCTGTTACATACGCACACACATATGCACACGCATACACACACAGGAACACAAATCCAACAGGCAAAGCATGTCGTCCACAAAGCACACTAACCTGAATATGGAATTCACACAGACAAAAATAGGCCGTAAACACACACACACACACACACGTGCGCACACACACACACACACACACACACACACACACACACACACACACACACACACACACACACACACACACACACACACACACACACACAGGACAGCTGTAGCTAAGTTTAGCCTCCAGGTCACAGTGGAATATTCTATCAAGAGAGAAATGTTGTTTGTGTTTTACAGATACTCGTGGTGCTGTCAGAGTCCGGGGGGTGGGGGGGAGCAGACAAGAAATCATCAAAAAAAATCTGAAAAAATAAAAATGCTGTTTCTTTTAGCATTGTGTGTTTTTCCATTGCAAGGGACAGAGCTGCATGAATAAACCCACATTTATGAATACCATCTGTTTTGTAAATTGTGCACACATAGTGATTTATGTGTTGTGGGAAATCTGATATAGAGTGTGATCTTGGACACTGTCTGCATATTTTGAGTGTGTGTCACAGTTGGAGGGATGCTGTCAAGCGAGATTAGAGGTTGAAGTGTTAAATGGAAGACTCCCAAATCACTACTACACCTCTATACCTCTGTAACATTCATTAGACCATATGTATTTATATGATGACACCTTCATGTTTTTATGTTTGTCGTGTTTGTTGTTTATTGACTCTATGTGTGTGTGTGTGTGTGTGTGTGTGTGTGTGTGTGTGTCTGTGTGTGTGTATGTATGTGTGTGAGGGATAGTGAGAGAGGGAGAGAGAGAGAGAGAGAGAGAGAGAGCGCAAGAGAGAGAGAGGTGTTGGTAAATGTGTGTTTGTGTGTTTGACTTTGTATATTTTTGTTTGTCCTGAGTGTGTTTGCGTGCGTGTGCATGTCTGTATGTGAGATATTATGTGTGTGTGCATTTGAGTATCTATGTGTGTTTGTGTGTGAGAGACGCCTGTTAATGTGCATTTGGATAGGCCTGAGTTTGTGTTTGTACTATCGGTACTTGTACTATATTACGTCTATATGTTTGTGTGTGTGTGTGGTTTGTCAGTGTACCTGTCTGTATCTGTATGTGTCAGCGTGTGTCAGTGTGTATCAGTGTGTATCAGTGTGTGCGAGTGTGTATCAGTGTGTGTCAGTGTGTATCAGTGTGTATCAGTATGTGTCAGTGTGTGTCAGTGTGTGTCAGTGTGTGTCAGGGTGTGTCAGTGTGTGTTAGTTTGTATTTGTTTGTGTCAGTGTGTGTCAGTATGTGTCAGTGTGTATCTGTGTGTGTCAGTGTGTATCAGTGTGTGTTGGTGTGTGTCAGTGTTTATCAGTGTGTATCAGTGTGTGTCGGTGTGTATACAGTAAGTGTGTCATTATGTATGAGTGTGTATCAGTGAGTATCAGTGTGTGTCAGTGTGTGTCAGTGTGTGTCAGTGTGTATAAGTGTGTTACTGTTTATCAGTGTGTATCAGTGTGTGTCAGTGTGTGTCAGTGTTTATCAGCGTGTTAGTGTGTGTCATTGTGTATAAGTGTGTCGCTGTGTATCAGTGTGTATCAGTGTGTGTCAGTGTGTGTCAGTGTGTCAGTGTGTATCAGTGTGTCATGCAGACAGCAGCAAATCACAAAGCGCACAGTAGCTGAGCAGTAATCAAACACGCAAAGGTTGATGTCGTCCTTCGCTTCATATTTCATGCTCCTCTCATCCCATCTGACACTATGGCACCACCAGCCCCCCGCCCGCCCATACACACACACACACACACACACACACACACACACACACACACACATACACATACACACACACACACACACACACACACACACAGAAACACACACACAGACACACAGACACACACAGACACACACACACACACACACACAGCGTCTCTCCCCAACACTGAACATTGACAGACGGCAGGTCATAACAGTGAGGTCTTGCCAAAGGGCGCGGCTTATTCTAATACCAAACGCTACGTGCGCTTCAGCCCCTTCGTAGGGATCTTGGCACCTTGGGACTAATTAAAAAAAAAAAAAAATCCCCCTTGACCATCCATGCAGTTCATGTGTGCCTGGAGGCGTCCGAATTTTGTAATCCCTCGTCATAGCAATGAGGGCGCAGATAGGCGCCGTGGCAACCGTGCCCTGGAATGCCGGGCGCCGGACAACAGCTGCATTTACCCATGAGTTCATCCACAGGGATAGATGCTAAACCCTGCCAGGCTCAACAAGCGCACGCATGTGCTTCATGCTTCGTGTGAGTGTGTGTGTGTGTGTGTGTGTGTGTGCGTGTTGACGTGCACGCCCCGTGCCCCCTTGCTTAGCATGTGTTCTATGATTGGGTTTGTATGATACTCCCCGCTGGACGGGGACGAAAGGGCAGCGGTGCGTGCTTGTACGAGGGCGTGCAGGGGTGAGCTGGTTATCCCTCCTGTCAGGGTGCAAACCTGTCACATGCCGCCCACTTCAGAGAGTGAGAGAGAGAGAGAGAGAACAAGAGAGGCGGAGGAAGAGAAAAACAAACACAGACGAGGAGGTCTCCGCGCTCTCCTCTTTTCTGTCTAATTTTCACCTTTTCGTCTAAGCTCCTTTGGTTCGTACTGCTTGCTCTCCTCATCTGCTTTTCTGTTAATCCCCAATTACTTTTGCACCTCCTGCAATATTCATGCATTTTACTTTTTCGCCGCTTGGCATGTCCATCAGACGCTGCATGGTTTTTATTTACCAGGCCTGAATGCCGCTCGTTGGGCCTTTCCTCGACTTTTCTGCCCGTGGTCTTCTCCTTCCTCTCCTCTCCTTCTCTCTTCCCTCCCTCCCCCGTGTGACTTCTCTCCTCTTCCTCATGTTCTATCTCTTTCTGCCTCGTGTTTATTGGCTTCGCTGCTCATTCATCACCCCTCATCACTGCCGGATCTAACATCCCGCTTCTTCGGTCAACCTTTACCAATCACCTTTTACAATCGAATTTTTCTCCCGCCTGACACCTCATTCTGCAAAATAAGAACGCCCTTCATTTCCGTGCTTCCTTGCTCCCTCACACCCTAATTTTGTTCCTTCCCTACTTGTTTCCCTTTTTCTTTCGCTGGAAACCCTCCCTCCTTTCCGTCCTGTGGATGGAGAGCTACTCGCTCCTCTACAGTTCCTCCTTCAGAGGGCACCTCCTCTCTCAGTTCCAGCGTCTGCGCTCAGACAGGAGCATGTGCGACGTCGTCCTGGAGGCCGGAGGCGTGGCCTTCCCGTGTCACCGGGCGCTGCTGGCCAGCTCCAGCGACTATTTCTGGGCTCTGTTTGGGGAAACGACCGCGGAGAGATTATCTGCCTCCGTCAGCCTCCCGGCGCTAATGCCTAAGGGCTTAGAGATCGTCCTGGACTTCCTGTACTCGGGCTGGCTCAGCCTTTCGCCGTCCACCCTCCCTGTGGTGTTGGAGGCAGCAAGGTACCTCCAGGTGCACACGGCCGTGTCGCTATGTGAGCTCTTCATCACCGATGGGCTCTGCACTGGCACCTGCTGCGGTTATGCTAACCTGGCAGAGTGCCATGCCCTGCCAGATGCACTTGCAGCGGCGAATCACACGATCTCCATGGAGATGAGTACACTGCTGCGGGAAAACAGGAAAGAACTCCTGGAACTGAACAGCCAATCACTGGTAGCGGTGCTGGAAGCTAACGAGATACCAGGTGTCAAGGAGGTGGAGCTTGTAAAACTGGCTCTGGATTGGTTGGATTCAAATGGCCCCCTCCCGTTGCTGAAATCCAACCTCCTGTTGAGTCACCTGCGTCTTGGGTTGGTCAGCTCGGCTGACCTCTCGAACCTGGGTAACTCCCACAAGGCTATGGCCACGCCCCTCATTAGAAGTCATCTGACTAGAGCACTGGAGTACCATCGGCTTGGGTCAGCGCAACCAGTGAGACAGAGCAAACAGTCATCACTCAGAGCATTTCCCAATCATGTACTGCTCGTAGGAGGAGGGGCAAGCCCTGATTGGCCGGAACAACAGATCCTGACCTTTGACATCAGAGACGGGAAGTTTTCGTCATTAAAGTCGGGCCTTCTGCACAGACTGAGAAACCACTGTGTATGCTCCGTGGGCGCGTTCCTGTTTGTGATCGGTGGGGAGGAGCTAATGGAAGGAGTCCGGGATGGAGGCAAATCTGTCGCCACGGCGACATCCAACGAGGTGTGGCGATACGATCCTCGCTTTGAATGTTGGGAGAAGGTGGAGTCCATGCTGGAGAGGAGATCCTGGTTCACCTGCTGTGTTGTGAAGGAAGTTATTTACGCCATTGGGGGACAGCAAACACGGCCCGGAGCAAAGACACAAACATCTGCGGCTTCTGTCGAGTTTTATGACATGACTATCGGGTCATGGAGACGAGGAGTCGCGATGCCCCGTCCTCTTCACGGCCACGCCTCCACGGTGCTCGGAAATGGGGTGTATGTGTCGGGTGGTATACCCGGCAACATCCGCGGCGGTACCCGGGGCAGCAGCCAAGGTGGTCACCTAGACGACCGTGGAGACAGCAGTCGCGAGGTGCTGTTCTGGGACCCCGGCGTTGGAAGCAAAGTCTGGGAGGAGAAAGCACCCATGGCCATCGGCAGATTCGGACACCGCATGGTAACCATCCGGGACCATATCTACGCTTTGTTGGGCATGTACGAACCCTTCTGTGACATCGAGCGATACGACCGGCAAGCAGACCACTGGACCCGCCTCCAGCCTCTCACCGTCGGTTCATTCCGGTACGGGATGGCGGCAATGCCTTCCGGGGCCGTGCTGCTTTTCGGAGGGAGGAAGTGGCGCGGCGGCCAGGAGGTGACGGTGCGGAGCGTGCTGGAGTACAACGCCCACAGGGACCGCTGGAAGGAGATCGGTCAGCTGCCCAGACCTCTGACTGGGATTGAGTGCACGCTGCTGCCCCTACCCAACTGAAGCATCACCCAGACGCCAGAGGGTTTGGCTTTGATATGCCAACAAAACCGACTGGAGTGAGGCAATCTTGTCTTTATAAAATACCAAACAATTAGTATTTTAAAGTGAGATCATCTGCAGCAACATCATTAAATCTGAACAGTTGAAATCCATTAGAAAGTCATCTTTGCTCACGTTATAGCCAGCTTACTTTAATTTGTTTTAAAGGACATTGAAATTAATTTTAGTTGAGGACAGAGCAGTTTTTACTATTACTGATATAAGATGAGGACATTTTCTTTTCCAGTGCTTGTGACAAATTAGATTAATAAAATGGTGTAATGGTAATAGTATGGCTGGCGGAATGGTGGGTCAGCTGCAGAAAACTAAACTCTGTAAAAACAGCAACATTTCACTTAGCCAAGACGGAGCACCCCGAAAACTCAGTCGGTCTGCGATAAATTGTCAGAATAATCTTGCACGTGGCACGGAGGGATAAAGTTGGCTGAGATTTGGAAGGAAGCTAAGACAGAGGGGGGTGAATGTGCGGACATTAGGGACGTAGTATAAAACATACAGGCTGCAGCACAGCCAAGCTCAATATTTAATGGTTGTACATAAGGTGCATCCGACATTCCTAGATGCTTTGGGAGTAAAAGCTGATTTATTTATTAACTATAGGTGAATAATTGAACACTTGCTTTGGCACATAAATCAGGTCAGAAATAAAAGCTTTTGGCAAAGTAAGAAGTTAGAGTAAAAAGAGTATTTATGATGGATGTTCATAGATGGATGTGTTTTAAGAGATGGAAAGTGACTTGAATCACAATAATATCGTCTCTTCTCTGACTTGAATTTGTTGGAAGGTGTTTAAACTGAATCAATGCTGACATTGTAGAACTATAGGAACTATAACATTAATCCTGTAAAATGAGACATTTGAAAGATGGAGATGAAAATAGATGAAGTTAGATTGAAATAAAGTGGCTTAAATGTACTTTCTGTGTATTTTCTTTTTTGGTGTTTTACTACATGTCAGCAATGCCTCTCTCTCTCTCTCACTCTCTCTCTCTCGCTCTCTCTCTCTCTCTCTCTCTCTGGACCAATCAAACTAAAGCAAAAATGTTTTAATCCAAACCGCTTAACTTTATTAATCCAGGTATTGTTGACAGAATAAAAACAACAACAACGAAAAATAAATAAAACACATTTAACCGATCACGTAAAGTAAACACCTCTTAAAAACCTCTTATTTGCACATTAAACAGGTTTTACTCCGTCACCACTCATCAGAAGAACCGATAGAAGAAGAAGAGTGCACCACCACGACACCAAGGCTGGAGATTCTAATGCAGATTCGGAGCACGGGAACAGAAAGGTGGTGGAGCACTGAACTACAACAAACACATGCTACTACGACGAACCACGGGCAGCAGCACATGATACAGCATAGTGCACTATGTGCTCGCCATTGTGTGCGTGAGTGTGAGCCTGCGACTGTCCATGTGTGTCACTGTATCTCTGACCCAAGTGAAAATAAGGATATAATAGGATATTTTCCCATATTTCCATTTTTTTTTGTATCTAAAGTGGGTTAATAAAAGTTAAGAAAGTTTATGTTATGTTTAAGTATATTCCTACCCATTTTTACATGTTTATATTTAGTATACTAATCATTAATACGCTGTAAGTCTAGTGAAAGTACACTTAGTACACACAAAAAGATCTAACTTAAATTAATCTAACTTAAGCTGTACTTTAGGATATAGTAACCACTTTGGTAGTCAACATTAACTTAAAAAGTAAATGAAAATTGTATTTTTATAATGATATTTTTAATATATTTTACTAAATATACTAAGTGCACTTTCACTTAAGTATACCTTTTTTTTACTTGTGTGCAGACATAAATGCAGCTTCTCATCCTTGCACGTATACTGGGTTTCATTAATCATCCTGCTTACGTTTCCTGTATATTTGTGTTAAAAATTCCTCCTTTCGGTTATTTATGGTGTGATTTGTCAGAGACACATGTCTTTTCGACCCCTGATAAATTATAAATGATAAGTGTGCATATATAATATGAAAAAAACAACACCCCATGAAGTTGCCACACGGCCATTGACATTTTTGGGGTTAATTCAGAGATGAAAATGTCTGAGGAGTTGAGATGCATTGATTAATGGTGTGTGCACTAGTGTGGCAGGGACAGTACAGAAAGAAACCACATGTGGAAATATAAAACTAAAATATAATATTGTATTTAAGCGAAAACGTATGACACAATTAAAATATGTTTGTCTTTATAAATATTGTATTTACAACCATGATGCAATATCTCAAATAAAAATAGAAATAAACTATTTGCTTTTACAATGCTGGAATTTTAAGATTAGAGATGTAACATTTAATTGGTTTAAGGTGGATTTTCCCCACATACTGTAAACACAGTGCTGCATTACCTTGAGCAGGTGTATATTTTCACAGATTGATGAATACCCAAACAACTATAAATTGTAATATTTTGTTTTATACAAACAATTGTCCTGCTTTCATTGAATGAGACCCACTATTTGCGCACACATGCATGTGTGTGTCAATTATTGTTTTCATAGAGTTTATGTATGATGGCCGTAGCGGTAGAAATAAATATCTAATAAATTCTTATCTGAGTTATAATTTTCATGTTCTATGCAAATATATTTCTATGTGGCATGCAGCATAACGTTCATTTCCAGAGGTCTAACCTTGCCCAGAGCGATAAGGTGTGTGCATGCTGCAGGTCCAGCCTGGCACTGGGTTTAATGGCGCTTTTCCACTGCACAGAGTAGCACGGCACACACGACGTTCTGACCCGAAACGAGTCCCCCACATCGTTCCTTCCACTGCACGACAGAGGCCTGAAGGCGGGTGGCGTATGAGAGGAGCCACGTGAAGAGCCATCTATTTTTTTATTTTAAATCTGTTATTTACCTCTTCATCGGCATTCGGTTTGGTATTTATGTGTTGTTTTGTTTTGCAGAAGAGGTTGCATTAGAGAATAAGATTGTTCATCACACTATCACAGGAAGAGGCCACGTGCTGTAACTGCCGTTCCAATTTTGATTAATTATGTTTTGTCAAATACAGGTTGTTGTCTGATGTCTCTATGTTTGCATTATGTTTTGCCAAGTCCATTCTCCCCCTCTTGGAGAAGTAATGATTAGTTGTTTATAGATCAGAACATGGTAAGATTGTTCTCCAAAGAGGGGGATTGGTGACAGAAATGCTCTTGCCATCCCACAGGTCGTCCACAGTACAGAGGTATTGCAAACGGTTCTTGACGATTAATAAAGAGTAGCTTTGCAGGTTGAGAATTTGAACTCCACTTCCAGATTAAGTGTCTTGGATGCAATGGCACAAATACCCTGTGTTGTAGGCCAAGCATGCTGACAGCACAGGTCAAAAAAAAAAAAGAGAAGGACGAACTTCGAATGCGATCGCAATTGACCAATCAACGGCCTGCAGTATCACTTAGGTTCCACCGGTTGTTGCCTTTGGCGCTAGGCCGGAACAGGAGCTAAAATCAGCACGAATAGTGATCGACATGGCTTAGTTAGCAGTGGAAAAAGCAAAACAAAACGGGCTCACGGGTTCACGGGTTCCAGCGCGGCGGTGGAAAAGCGCCATAATTCTATCAAAACAGCCCGATCGTTACTCTCTGAATCGACTAAGTCATTATTAGAAAAGATCTGTGGTTGCGTTTCTCTGCTCTTCTAATATAGTAACATTCACCAATGAACATCTTAACACACAATGCAGAGTAGAATTGCTGTTAGAGTCTGTGATGATCTTGGAGACGATATTTTACAGAGTACTGTTAAGTCAGTAAAGGTCGAGCAGGACACTCAGGATACCGCTGATAAAACCACCCATAACAGACAGCTCAGACAGCGACAACTCTTTAATCCTTTTGGACAAGATGTTTCCCCGGCGGTGTCGGGAAGACCGATGGGATACAAAGTCCATCAAAGTCCCTTCCTGACGCCTGATTCCATACCCTGGGGTTGGAGTTGCCGGCTTTTTACCTCCAGGTGAAGCGGACACGAGCCCACGGCCAAAACGCTTGTGGTACACTTCTACCTTCCACACGAGAGCCGATCAACTCGGGTGTGACATGGTCCGAGGGCGGGGACAAGCGCCGAATCACTCGTTGTTGAAGCCTCCACGCTTGAAAAAAGCTGTGTCTGGATGTGGACGCGGCCAACGGGTCATCCGTGCTCGGTTTCTCTTCACTTATCGGTATCTGTGCTTGTGTAAAAACGCTTCTGGTTCCCCTTGGGAAACCCCCGGCCGCAATTTAGCGGATGCCAGGAAGAGGCAGCTGGGAGGTGTTTGTCCGAAATGACAATCAGATGTCGAGATCGATTACGGTTGTGAGTGCTTCTTGTCAGACGTGGGTCTCAATGTAGGAGTGCGTGTGCGAGAGCGAGGGGGTGAGGGGCGGAGCTTGATCCGATTCGCCGGCGGTGGCGATGGCGGCGGCGGCGGTCATCGCCTCCTGAGAGAACAGATCCTGATAGGCTCGCTTCCACTCCTGGAACTCTGCCGATGACAGCTGGGGGGCGGCCAAGAGCCTGTCAATCAGCACTAGCTCCCCCTCCCTGTCCTATAGGGGGCGTAGAAACACAGGAAGGGGGGAGGGAGGGCGGGAGGGGTCGGGCATCAAGGGGGTCACATCTCGACTCGCACCACCGTGTCATTTAAAAAAACAAAGACAAACATGATGGAGGACGGAGGACACTTAGTGGGACGGGGAACAAACATGCTAAAGGGGAATGTTTCGACACGCAAACTTGGACAGACAAAGGAGCTGCCAAAAAGCCACGCCTCCTTTTCGCCAATCACCAGCTACACATAAAAGCAACAGGAGCCCCACCGTGCGACATCCATGAAAACGAGAAATCTCCAGAGACAAAATGACCAAAAAAGCGCCATTCGCCAACAACAGAGGCGACCCCGCCCGGTTAGGGGAGCCATGCTTGTTATAGCATGAAGGTACAAACAGTACGCTAAGCAGAAGTCAAGCCAGAGAGACGGACCAGGACAGACGACTGGACTGAGATCGGAAGGACAGAGGACATTTCAGTGTTGTGTGTGTGTGTGTGTGTGTGTGTGTGTGTGTGTGTGTGTGTGTGTGTGTGTGTGTGTGTGTGTGTGTGTGTGTGGACATGTGATGTGATGATGGATGAGTGCAGAGTACTGGAGACAAGATTAAACAAAAGTTGATAGGGTAGCTTTAAACCAAGTTGTGTTTATGTGTGTGTGTGTGTGTGTGTGTGTGTGTGTGTGTGTGTGTGTGTGTGTGTGTGTGTGTGTGTGTGTGTGTGTGTGTGTGTACTATGCCTACCTTCAGGGTGGACGTCAGAATGCGGAGGCGGTGCAGCCGGTCATTCAGCTGAGGGTCAGCGGCCCGTCTCAGGAAGGACTGTCTGAACTCGGTCTGACCTCTGACCTCCGACGCCCGGCCGAGAGGACAGACCCCGCCTTGCTCGCAGGCCCGGAAGAGGTCGCCCAGCGACGCTCCCTCGCTCCCACCTGCACGTGCATACAGAGAGTCAGACAGGAAGGGGACAAATAAGATAACAAGATTATTCCAAAACCCTCTTTCACTGTCAAATCATTTTGCCCCTTCGGATGGAGGACACAGTTTTTTAAACTGCCGAGAATGATGATGTGGCAGTTTCACCTGCCACACGGCACCCAAGTGGCGTTTTCAGGGACCTCTGGCACAGAGACACAGATTGTAGAGAGAGTGCTAGTTGGAATAAGCCCAGGAGCAGATGGAGGTGCGTCATGACAAAGGCTCCTCTCCTGAGTGTGTGTGGGGATGGGGTTTGTACCTGCTGCTCAATAGACCAACCGAGCAACAGGAACCCTGATCCTGGGCCCCAATTACCTAGACCCAGGTCAGGTGTGGCTGCTCAAACCACACCATCCCCACACATCATACCCCCGACACCAAACTGAGGCAAGGGAGAATACCTGGCCGTAGCCTACCCCAAGCATTGAACAAAAAAATACACTCTGATAAAGAGTTACTATACCTTACTATACCTTAAATAATAAAACACCGTACTCTGAAACAGGGTTCCCAGGCCTCAAACCAAACCATGTCCAAAAAAATGAACTGGTACCCTTCCATGGGACCTGGTTCCCCGGAACACCACGGTCAATCGTCTTCCTTCCCCCAGGGCAATGACAGACTGCCCCCTCCTTCCTTCCGGAGCGTGGGTCCTCCAGATGCTGTGCTGCCTGGTGAAGGCGTGGCAGGACTTAGCTGTTGCGTGTACTGCTTGGAGGGTTGGCCTGGCTGCTGGACGGTCCTGGCAGTCGCTGCTGGGTGGAGTAGCTAGCCGCCAACGGTTACCAGTGGTGGTTGCTGCGCTTGCTTCTCACCCTGTTCTCCACCGGACACCCTGGGTGCTGCTGCTGCCAGTCGGGAGAGGGCTGGTGCTTTGTCCCTTTGCCGTGTCGGAGAGTCCCTGTGCAGGTGCCAATGTGGCAGTTTCGCCTTAAACACGCCACCCAAGTGGCGTTTTCAGGGACATCCGGCACAGAGACACAGACGATGGGGCTGTAGACACACGAGTTTATTGTAGAGAGTGGGTTAGCCCATGAGCAGCTGGACACATGTCATGAAAAGGGCTCCTCTGCTAAGTGTGTGTGGGGATGGGGATTTTACCTGTTGCTCGTTAGACCAACCAATGAGCAACAGGTATGCAGCCACTCTGATCGACCCCAATTACCTAGACACAGGACAGGTGTGGCTGCTCAAACTACACCATGCCCACACCACAAATGAGGAGTCCTGAGCTCCCGTGTAAGAGGACTTTTTGAAGATTTGAGCCAATGTTAGAAATGTCCCGCAATTATTATTATTATCCAACAATTATTATTGTTTTATTATTTTTATGTTGCTTTCTAATTCTAATTGAAATTGCTAATGACTAAAATGTAAAATGAACTTTATTGTGCCATGAGAAGCACATTTTAACCTGCTTTGAGCTGTCTTTCAAAATAAAGTCAATTTTATTATATGGTTTCCATTTGCATTCTGGGAATTGTTGTCTGGTGATAGGTTTTCATGTTCACAATCTGAAAAGTGTCACTTTCTTCAAACTATCATGGTTATAAAACAATAAATGCAGGAAATGGGAATGTTGAGAAGTTACAGAATAATAGAGGGACATGCTGCTATAGTGAGCATGAATATAAAATGAAAAAAAAAAGCTTCAACTTAAAGGATTAACTTGAATTATGTATTTTCCAATATTTTTATAAATTAATTATTCAAATAAAATTTCAGAAAAAGACCTTCAACATCATCTCATTGAAGGAGTTCAACACTATCCAGATGTCACTATTCAAAGCACTGATTTTGTTTCTGAATGTGAATTTTTTGCTGCAAAAGTCTGGAAATTATTCAAAAACTCTAAAGGCTGATTTATCAAAACTTCTGTTTCCAAAAGCTTCATCTTTAATAAGTCATAGCTTTCAAAACAGTTGCTTGATTCCCACGATTGATACCTTGTTTTGAAACTCTTATATACACTCTCATATCATGTGAAACAACTAAAATGTCAAATTTCAAATTGTGACCCTACACATTTTCATTCAAGTCAAATATGCCTTCAATATGACATTATTAGTCCTGGGATCCATGTCGTCAGAATAAAATATATATTACTGTATGCTTCAAGGACCATCAGGAGTTGAGCGTACTCCCTCAATCAATCAAGCCAAAAGCATTTCCAATTTAGAGACGGATGATGATGATAAATGTGTGTGTTCTTAAATCTACTGGTTATCGATGAAACCACTGGAGGTCGGCAGCAGATGCAGCACGAAACCGCACGACGCTGTAAGATACTCTGCTTTCACTTGTGTTAGCAGATAATTGGCACCTAACCGTCCTGGAAGAGGGGTTCCTAAAACTTCTCCATTTTTAGTCTTCCTTTTCCACCCTGGGATTTTGGGGAATTTTAACCTTGCACGACTGAGCGAGCGGCTAAGGTGGTTGCTGTCCGACTGCACTGAACTATTCCTGAATGTGGGCGTGTTAAGAGCTTTTTGAACTTGTTACTTTGATGAATGTTCTCTGGACTCAGACAAGGGGGATGTAAAGTTTAATTTAATGGCGTAGCTGACACATACCAGGACGCATACTGTGTTTCATTGCCTTTGGGCATGACCAACCGGGCGTGATCTCACTATGTTTACGTCACTGAGGCATCACTAATGGAGAAAATGAACACTCAACTGATTCCTTCTGTGCTCACACAGCACAGCGTATCCATCTTAAAATGACTCAACCTAGATGTGAATGGACTGAACTGACTGAGTAAGAAAAAATATACAGCAACATCGATATTCAGCAGCTTGTATGCAATATTATTTATCATGGCCATGGCCAATCATGACCATCATCATGGTCATGATTATTATTATTATTATTAGTATAATTATTATTACTATTTATTTATTTATTTTTATTATTATTATTATTATTATTATTATATTCAATTTTTATTATGTCATTATAAATACAGCTGCAGGCAGCAATACAGCAGTCTACAGAGAGAAACCCTCCGAATGCAAATGAGCATCCAGAGACGGAAACCAGTACTGATATAACATCGGTTTATGTTCACAAAGCGCCACGCTTCACAAAATAATCAAGACACGCCAAACAGTTGGTTTTTCATAAATTCCTTCTCCAAATGTAGATCGATATGGATCAAACGTGAACCACGAGATGTCTGAGACGTCCCGTTTCTAACTAGACCTCAATCATGTCCGTGGGTTCAGCCGTTGTCATGCTCCAGATATGTTTAGCCCAAATAATGCCAAGTAGAATAATAATAAAAATCCCAGCATTATCAATAGGGTTTGAATAATAACAATAATAATAAAAAATATAGCTGCAGGCAGTAATACACTAGGGATGCAACGGTACACGGTACATTATCGAACCGTTCGTTACGCCCCCTACGGTTCAATATGCACACGTGAACCGTGGTATTACGGTATCACGGTAGAAGTCCAACGGACTCATTGATGCAGCCTAGGGCGCGGCACAGCGTGCAGTAAGTGCTGCTTCCTATTGAATCCGCTGTTGCAGCTCCAACGGCCATGTTTCCCCCTCAATGTAAAAGATAGCCTAAGCTCCTCCCTCACCAGGAGGTGCCCTGGCTGAAAAGGAGCACACCCGCTGTCACGTCAGGTTCACAAAGCGAAGGCACACACGCACTGCTCTGACTGTGAGGTTTGTTTTCAATAAGTTATTACTATTATTACTTATGTGAAAAAAAAAATACTGTTTATACCTATTCTACACAAAAGTAACTAAGTATAACTATTATTTTGCTATTGTGAAATGCTTTTCAAATATTATATATAAATAAATAAAAATTAACAAAAAATAATATTTGAATTATCCACTATCCTGCACACCTCCCTCCAATCAGATGCAAATTATAACAACCCACAAATGAACTTGAACCCCCGTATCCCCCTTCCCCCACAGTCATACACACAGAGCGTTACACTAGTTATTTATGGCAGACTACTATAAAAACATTTTTACACCTTTTAACTTAAAAAATATATACCTTAAATACTGTTTAAAGATACCTCAAAACCGTGATACATACCGAACCATGAGCCCACCATGCAACGGTAGTTGCATCCCTACAATACAAAGGGTCCAGTTTAGTCATGTTTGGTACTTATTACAGATTTCCGAGGTTCCGTAATCCGAGGGCGCAGAGACTGGGGAGAGAGCGGAAGAAGCCCCGGCATCCTGCTGATTTGCTGTTCGTGTCACATAGTTGTTTCTCTGCTATGTACGATTGGCTGTTTGTGTCACATGGTTGTTTCTCTGCTATATGATTGGCTGTTCGTGTCGTGTCTTTGTAGGTAGAGGAAAATGGACTCTGTATCGAAAATAGATCTCATCATTTGTTATCATCAAGATTTTATCGTGAAAATTATCAAGATCGTTTTATCGACCAGCCCAAGTTCCCCCAAAGGTTCTTAGAATTTCCTGCGGTGCAAAGACGCCTTCTGTGACTGATTACAGTTTTCTGAGTTTCCTTTAAATGCATCATCGACTCAAGTTGTCTGTCTACGTGTCACGCTCCCAAGTGGCTCGATGCAAATTAGTTCTGAGAGACAAAGCTTGAACTTATATAACTTTAGCTGATGACATCACAAAGCGATTATTATTATTATTATTATTATAGTGCTGATATTATAATTATTAATAATAATAATAATAATATATATATATATATATATATATATATATATATATATATTTTTTTTTTTTTTTTTTAATTTTTTTTGCGTGACATGGTGCTTCATCATAGAAAATAGTTTAAAAAAAAAAGACAGAGTTTCAACAAAACATTCATTAAAAATACATAAATTGAAGGAACCTACAGAGGTTTTTTGGGGGGGGTTGCTTTATAGTAGTTGTTTGTAGTGGTTTGTAATGGATGTGGATGTACAGTATTAACAACTACTGTACTATGTTATTTATGTTTTAACTGATCTTAAAGAGATATCGACAACATAATTGAACTTTTGAGATGCTGGATGCTGGATTTCCTTAATTTAACAGGAGCTGGGCTAGTTGACCACAATTAGCATGCAGAATTGGAGTGACCCTTCAATCAAGAGCTGACGGAGCTGAACGGCACAGAATTATGAAGGAAAGGCTCATTTAAACTCGGATGTAAACTCTGATGGTCCTGACTCACCAGCGTTGTGCTGCTGCTCCTCTCTCGCTGGGGGCGTCAGCAGGGAGTGGAGGTTGCTGTCTCGCGGCAACGTGAAGCTGCGGGGCTTCCCTCCCTGGGTCGCCAAGGGAACCAGCCTCTGCATTGCCACGGGCAACGGGACGTTCCTCTGCGCGGGCAGCGTGTAGACTCCGCCCCCCGCCATGGTACCGCCTCCTGGGCCCGGCTCGGCGAATACTGCGTCCTCTGGAGGATGAAACGGAGGGAACGTTGCCGAAATGCATCAATAAAAACTAAACTCAAAAAGTAGTGTTCTCCCTCCCTCAATCATTATGTTTCTGGAAACATAGGGTTATTTTATTTTACACTCCTATTCCAGAAATATTTTACCAAAAATGACTACAATGACTCATTAATCAAGTGCTTATTATACACCAATGAAAAAAAGCGGATCAACGTCAAATGAGGGACAGTTTTATAGTATTTCTATTGACAAAATACTGTAAACAATGAAATCACATCATATATTAGTAGAGTAGAGGGAGACAGAGATAGAGGAGAGGGAGGTTAAGTAGAGGTAGAGTAGCAGTGAAGTAGAGGGAGGTAGAGGTACAGTAGAGGGAGATAAAGTAGGGGTAGAGTAGAGGGAGGTTAAGTAGATGTAGAGCAGGGTAGAGGTAAAGTAGATGTAGAGTAGAGTAGAGGTAGAGTAGATGTAGAGTAGAGGTAGAGGTAGAGTACATGTGGAGTAGAGTAGAGGTAGAGTAGATGTAGAGTACAGTAGAGCTAGAGTAAATGTAGAGTACAGTAGAGCTAGAGTAGATGTAGAGTACAGTAGAGCTAGAGTAGATGTAGAGTACAGTAGAGCTAGAGTAGATGTAGAGTACAGTAGAGCTAGAGTAGATGTAGAGTACAGTAGAGCTAGAGTAGATGTAGAGTACAGTAGAGCTAGAGTAGATGTAGAGTACAGTAGAGCTAGAGTAGATGTAGAGTACAGTAGAGCTAGAGTAGATGTAGAGTACAGTAGAGCTAGAGTAGATGTAGAGTACAGTAGAGCTAGAGTAGATGTAGAGTACAGTAGAGCTATAGGGAAATAGTGTAGGTGCAGTGTAGAGGGAGGTAGAGGTAAGTAAAGGTGAGGTAGAGTAGATCGAGGTAGAGTCCAACAATTGTCATTATATTAAAAAAAAAAAAAAACTCCTCCTCCTGCTTGTGCTTTACCCAGAGGTCCGGTCTGGAGGTAGTGGAGGCCGGCCTCCGTCAGAGGAGTTTCTATCAGATCCTGCCAGGAGCGTCTCTGGGAGGACGAAGAGCGTCCCGGGGAGCCCGTCTCGCTGCTGCCCCCGGCTGGACTGGAGCGGTACTGCAGCAGGAGTGACAGGAGGAATGGTCAGCGGACTGGACTTTCACATCGTTTTATTTGGAACTAGAACCACCACCATGGCCACGTGGGCATCACAATTAATGCCTCTCGTGCAGCCACTCATACATATACCAAGTATTTTTTTACTGAAAAACTTTTTTTTTTCTTCATGACAGCTTTAAAAAAAAAGCATATTTTTAAACCAATCTCTCCCATACTAAACAGTGGAACGTTTTTGATAGACAGGTACTTTTGCCCATTTCGACTATCTTTAAAAGAACCACAATGTAGGGATTGGAGGAAGACGCATATTCAATTGTCATCATTCAACATTTTCATTTCCCAATCAGAGATACAGCCATTTCCATGACTGATGGAGATAGAGAACATCATCAACCCAGACATGCACGACACACACATGATGAAGGGCTGCCAAGCAAGACGCCAACCAGCTCAAGAAGTTGCTGATTATTGTATTTTTAATGGAACTTCTCGGGGGAATTGAACCATCAACCCTTCCATTTCTGTATAACCTCTTGGAGGTGGAATCCCTAATTTCTGCCATGTTCTTCAACATTTTTAAAGTGGAATTTCTGAAAGTTAAAATTCCACAACCCCCACGGCGTCGCACATACTTCCACGGTGTCGCAGCGGTAATGCAGATCGCTGCTGTTGCTGCCCCCGGGCTTCCTGCCACTGTGCGTGGTGCCGCCCCCCAGGGGCCCCGGGTGGTACTGCGGCTCCCCGCTGGTGGCGGCCGAAGCAACGGGGTCTCCGCATAGAAAGTCCTCCTGCGAAGAGCGGGAGCGAGACGTCTCGGTAGACGACAGGCGAGTCCTGCCTTCCAGGTATGCACTCATCTGAGAGAATGACCGCAAGGTGGAGGGGGGTGGAGGAGGCGATGGGAGAGGAATTGAGAAAAAAATCAATCAGACATTCGTTATTGACACACTTCAGAAGCAATCATGGAGCCAGCTTCCAGCCAAGAGGATGGGGCAGTGCTGATAAAAGTGTGTTTGTGCATAAAAGAGCGCGCGTGTGTGTGTGTGTGTGTGTGTGTGTGTGTGTGTGTGTGCAAGAGGAAGAAAAAGAAATGCAGGCGGAACAAAAGAACATATTTGAGTGTTTACATGGGCCGGCATGTGTCTGTGTGTGTGCACGCAAATCTTTTGCCTATTAGTGCGTGCGTGTGTGTGTGTGTGCATGCAAAATGCATGATGTGCACAATGTGCACTATAGAACAAAGAAAAAGAAAGAGATAAAGTGTGTGTGTGTGTGTGTGTGTGTGTGTGTGTGTGTGTGTGACTCACGGATGGAGGCCGTGGGTAGGTATCGTATGGAGGAGGAGGGCTGTCCTGCTTGGGACTGGCTGTGGTATCGTCCTCGTGTTCACTCTCACTCCAGTAATCTGTGAGAAGAACGAGTTAGAGGAGAAAAAAAATCAAAATTCATCTATCTATCTATCCATCCATCCATCCATCCATCCATCCATCCATCCAGCTATCATTCCATCTATCTATCTATCTATCTATCTATATCTATGAACATTGACTTCACCTCTGGTACTCATACTGTATACATCTAATACACAGTGTATGCTGGTGTCTCTGACCTTGCTCGTGACGTATCCTCTCTCGCTCGGCGTAGCCCACGGCGGCCATATTGAGACGAGTCAACCACCTGGAGACCAAAGCCAAACATTTTGATCGCTCTTTCGCTTTCACAAATAACCCCAAATCTGAGCAGAATACAAAAATGGCATTATGGCATGAGAGAAATAAATCAGATTGGAATATAATATTATTACGATGCTTGGGCAATGTAAGAATTCCTGTCAGGCCAAAAAAGAAAAAGAATATATGGATTGAAATGAATTTCGCTGAATTGATTTATTGTTAAAATAAGTACATAATTGAGAGATTTCTTCATAATTTGTGTGGTACAGCCATTTCTTTACCTGTTCATGTCGTCCACTCCATCTGCGGCGAAGTAGAAACTCTTCACCTTGGGGTGACAGGCTTTAAAAGCACTGCACGGACCAGAGTCAACAGAGCGTTATGAACATCAATGTGCATATTCTACGCAAAAGCTCACATGCACGCCGTAGCAGCAACGTACGGTAAAATGCATGCACGCCTTCATGCATGAACATGCACAGATGTCAAAAGTAATACAGGCACCTGGCTGGAGGGGGCTATTCAATGTTATTCGACATGCTCGCTCAGTGGCATCGTGACATCACAATAACATGGTCTGCACATGATGTTACGCTGTATTCTCGTATGAATTAATGACGACGAGATCACCAGATCTGGAATATTCCGTGGATTTTTATTTGGAAAACTAGAATCCGGCCTTGCATCAATTGATACAGCAGCTCAATGAGATGAACCTGAATTTATCAGCAGAATTCATTGATTGTGCTCAGATGCTTGTGATAATTCGTCCACATGTACCAGCCCTGGGGCAGGCACACACATGCAGAGACACTCACACAGTCACGCCCAAAGACATCTATTTTAGCAGCAACATACTACTTCTTGCGACACTCGCTGGCCCGATCTATCTTAAACTCTGGCAGGCTGACAAACCCTTCCGCCTTCTCATCCTGGACAGCCATTGGGGGAAGAAACAATTGGGGGAAGAAACAGAGAGATATAATAAGTAGATGTGAGGTGGGAACAAGGAGGATACAAAGTGTAAAAGCAAGCCCCTTCCCCCAAAGTGAAAATCAACTTTTTTTTGTTATCATCCGGCGGGGGTTCACTTTGAACCCCGCCGGATGATAACAAGCTCCGAGGAGATTTCACAGAGACCTAGGCTTGCGTGGAAGTTAGGGACCACAACTACCCTCATAATCATCCCCCATAAACTGCGATGAGTCATTCTGCCTCGGAGGCCGCGGCACTCTGGTGGAGGTGATCCGTCAGGGGATCACTTTCAAGGTAACATGAGCAATCATTGGCTTTGTATTTCCAAATAGATACTTAATAAAATGGAAAATCAAACCATTAAGTTCCAGCGTGAGTGGTGTGTTAAATATTTATTCACTGGATAATACACCGCAGCTCCCTCAATACATTTTATAATCAGTAATCATCTCGGGTCCGGCCAACAGACCGCTGCTCACCAACATCTGCCACGAAATGATTCCTCTGTCGTGAACTCTCAGATCGGATCTGAATAATTAAACAGGGCAGTGGTGCAGGTGGTGGTGGGGGGGGGGGGGGGGGGGGGGGCTCACCTCCTCGTTGATGTACCAGTATAAGCAGGTGTCCTTCAGCACGAACCAGTACTTCTTCCATTTCTGGGAGAAGTAGCCCTTGGCGTCCCTCTTCCTCCACAGCCAGCCTTCGCAGTCGCCTCGGCCTAGGGCCTTGCACGAAACCCGCCTCCGGCTCAGCGAGGCCAAGCTGCGACCTGGACACAAAAAAACCCACGGGAACGTCGAGGAGTTTCCGGTACGTCGTCCACTTTCTTAGCCCGGAGGAAAGCAAGCCACCATCCCTGTCGCGGTTCTTTTTGACGCGTCTTGACGGAAAGCCCAGCCCTCATTGGCGTCAGAATCTGTTGAATTGTTCTAGTGTGGAGAGAATAACCACAGCCACCTGCCAGGCAGCAGGGAAACTGCATGAAATGTGATCTGGTTGAAGCACATTGATCCAAAATTATAGGCTTTTATGTGAGGAAATACCAGAGTTTGCCCTTAAGTAAGCCCTCTGAAGTGAAGGTAGAGGTTTAGCGGTACACTTTGAGGTATACCTCTAAACATACCTGTTTCACTCGCACTTGCACTGGCTGGCCACAAAGGGACTTCAACAGCTTCAATGCATTGATCAATTAAAAGAGATTAAAGGACCGTAGCGGTGTCAAATTTTGTTTTTGCGAGTCAGCCCCACATTTTTTCACCCCTGACCATTTTTCCTGATGATTTCATGTCAAGAGCTGAAACAAGCTAAAATTCAATTTGATGGTATAGTACGGCCCTTTAATGTTGCTGTATGGTGGAATTAACTCCCCGCTGGAGATCACGGCTTCAGACCAGTTTTCACAGTAATCTGCTGCACTGCAGCAAGGAAAGAAGTGGAAAAAGTGAACTGCCGCCACTTCTGGCTCCACAGAACCCCCATTTTTTGCAGCAGCAGGCTCTCCACTGCGGATTACCAGGAGACTTGACTCTTGATAGATCACCATGAGAGGGAACGTTAATTGCAGCGCACTAAAAGTCATGATGCTTAAAAGATGGATCGTGCTCAATTTGAGAATTCATTATTTCTGTGCCGGAGGACAGCCGAGTACATTATTATGAAACAAAACAACTCCCTCACGCGGACACTTTCCGCGAAACAAAGCGTAAATTTGGGGACCAGGAACCAGGCTGTGGCGCATTCTCCTGGAGGCAGAATAGGCAGCTGGTTTTATTGGGCCCACATTATGCTCGTGTGAGATATGCTTTTACACTGAAGTGCGATGTTTTACTCTACAGTGGTACCCTGCTGTACGTCATGGGCCATTAGTGGCACAGAGCCCTGGGAGCCTCCGGAGCCACAAATCATTCATTCCTGCCCTTTATTCGGGTGGAGCTCCAGACGGCAGAGCCACGGCTTCTCAGGTTTGAGCCTTTGGACGCGTCCCGTTCCAAACCGCCCATTCTACAGGAGGTTGCAAACGTTTGCAAATACCCATCGGCCTGGAAACGCTGTCAGAACGTGGTGGAATATGGTACATTTCCCGTGTACCTTAGTGTTAAAAATGTGTTTTGTAAATGAATGTCACCAATTCGCGACTACATTTGGCGCCATCTTTCTTTTCATTTTTTACCCTCGACTTTCAGAATGAGGCGGATGATCTTCTGTGCCTCCTATCCCATCCAAAAACCTTCTTATCAACTCCGTTCCTATATGAGAGATAGACAACCACGGTCGTTCAGGAGAAGGTGAGAAACTGTCATTCTACTTGTAAACAAATAAAATAATCAATAAAAGGAAGTCACAGCGAATTACCCTTTACAAAAGGCCAAATCCCAGATGAAAGCCATAATATAAATAGTTTGAGGACAATTCATCCTTCACCTCAATGAGGGGGGTGACGCTATCTCTCTCCGGCAGTTGTTTGGAAGATGAGTAGGAAAGAACTCTCTCTCTCTCTCTCTCTCTCTCTCTCTCTCTCTCTCCTTCAGAGTCAGTGAATGTTTGGCTAAAGGCTTTATCCTCCTTTCATGCTCACCTTTATTTTTCTTCCTGTTCTTTGACTGGAGAGAGGAGGACTGTTGATACGTCTGAAAGAGGACAGAGAACGAGGGAGGGGGAAGTAGACAGAGAGAGGGGGAGAGAAAGAGAGAGAGAGAGAGAGGGAGGTAGGAATGGGGGACAGAAGACTGTCATGGTGAATCAGTGGCCTTTGTTCACAGCAAAGCATCCTGGTACACAACACCTGACAGATCTCAGGAAGAAAGGGAGGAAGGGGAAGGAAGGAAGGAAAGAGCGATAGAGAGAGAGAGAAAGTGAGAAAGAGAGAGAGAGAGAGAGAGAGAGATGGAAGGCAAAAGGCACGGGAAAACATACACAAACACAGCACCAATTCAAATTCGATTTTTCTGTTTTGTTTTCTCTCTCCCTCATGATCTATCGCTTTTTCATGCACAGACACACACACACACACACACACACACACACACACACACACACACACACACACACACACACACACACACACAGTGACATTGGACTCACTGCTGAAGTGGACTCTTACACCCCTCTCACACTTCTAAACATAGAACACAATGAGGGAGAGGGAGAAGGATGGAGAGAGAGGGGGGGGGCGAGAGCCTGGAAGATGGTCACGATAATAAAATGCACAACAAAAGCCATTTCTCATTGCCAAGGTTTGGCTAAAGGTGGACCCATATCCCGGAGGATCGGCCCCCGATGTCAACAAGGTGTCGCCCCCATCACGGCCTGGAGATCGGCCAATCACCGCCCTGCACTCAGCGAGGCAGACGACATGAGCCCGCCTTCTCCCGCTGACACGCCATCTGCTGGCACAGCATCTATACGCCTTGCAAGCATGTCCTTGCACATGCACACTGGTGCACCCTCAGACACGTTTCGGGGTTGTTTTTTTTCCCCCCCAAGAAGATGCTGTCAAGACCTATAAGCTCGGCGCCAGCCGGGCCCAACTGTCTGGACCGGTGAGCGCAGCTCTCCCTCACAGACGGACATCCAGGCCGACAGATGTCACTAGTTTGGCGATGGGGCGTGGGGGGGGGGGTGTATTCATCAGCATTCCGTGCACTCCCCACTCCGATAGCATTCCGTTACGAGCGTTTTCACCGGGGCAAGAAAGTTCAAACACCTTTGCGGCCGATTTCGGCCGCCACCACCGCGTCTGTTTGCTTCACGATCAAAACAAATTAGAAGACGAGAAAGAGCGTGGGAGGGGTGCGACCTGACCCCAATGGTGGAAGAAGTACTTCACCCTTTTAATCAAGTAAAAGTAAAAATATGTAATGGAGTAAAAAACTGGTATTTGCTTTGAAATTTAGTGGAGTGAAATTCCAAACTGTCTGAATATACTTTAATAGACACAAATATATAAAAAAAACATCAAAAACAACAAAAAGTACTGAAGTGCATTTTTAAGTACTAAAAATTTACTTACAGTACAGTACAGTACACTAACTACAGTAGTTGTAGTTAACAGTAACTACTATTAACTACAGTAACTTAAGTACACTAAAAACAGTGCTTATACTTTGTAATAACATGTAATTATATGTAATAAGACCCGCATTGTGTAATAATATGACACAATAGCATCTTATTCAAAACTTAATAATGTGTGTGTGTAATGTGAAAAACTCATTACTTATTGCGTAAAATATGATTATTACAAAATTTAGTTATAACAAAATACAGATGTTATTGTTAAAAGTCAGATGCTGTTATATGCTGCCATTATTATCTAATGCCATGTTACCAACAGGTCTATTCACAAAATTACCAAGTTAAATTAGTCAAGGAGGAGATGGATTTGATTGAAAAGTTGCCGATGCCTTGCTCAAGGCCACTGACCCAGGTAAGGTCGAACAAGGGTTGATGTGCAAAGCCAGTGGTGAAATGTTCAAATTAATTCAATTTCAATTCAACTGACTTACATGGTAAATGGGGACGGGCTCTCTCGGCGGGGAGTCCCGCTGATTGGACTGGAGGACGTAGTGGGAGGGGCTTTGGCTGTGGTGGCTCCGCCTCTTGGCTCGCTTGGCCGTCTCATTGGTCCGTTTGCTGACGCGAGCGGTGTGGGAGGAGTAGTCCTCACACCCCACCCTCTCCTCACCACTGGCCGATCCCACGTAGCGCAGGTGTGACGTCTCTGCAAGCGTTCAATTATTCATTCATTCATTTATTCAAATAAATACTTTATTAATAATATTAATTTTTAATTTTGTTATTATCATATATATATATTTTTCTTTTTTAATAAAAAATAAATAACATAAAATGCATTTTTAAATGCATGTAATTTATAAATTTCTACAATACAGGGACGTCATTATGGGTGGGCTTCTGGGGCTGAAGCCCCCGATGTTTTATGAATAGCCCCTGATCTAAAATTGCCCCCCAGGGTGGGCTCTGCTTCCCGATCACTGCCTCTCTCACGGTACGGACTGTGCCAATGCCGCACCAGTGATGGGCCGCCCATGATCGGCACGCAAAACAGTGTGTTTGTATTTTAGATGCCGGTTATTTAATTTTACTCCGTTTCCTTATTGAACCAAACAAGCACTGTGTGTGTGTGTGTGTGTGTGTGTGTGTGTGTGTGTGTGTGTGTGTGTGTGTGTGTGTGTGTGTGTGTGAAAAACCAACGTCAGGCAAATCCCGATCCAACACCATGGCAGCGACTATGTCAATTCACTATGTATTCCTA
>NC_137206.1:25203205-25218205 GCF_960531495.2 Zeus faber | reverse complement strand
AGACACTGTGCAGGTCTTTGGGGAAGAGAGACCAAGTAAAGTCCAAGACCGATTCCTAACGTGCCCCATGCTGTTCCAAGACTTCGACTCAAGACCGCTAGAGCCACAATTTAAGTTCAGACCAATTCCAGGACAGATAAAGTCAACTTGAATGACATGACTGCAATTTTTGTGAATTTTTGGACATTTGTTTTCCAATTCAGAGACAGAAAAAAAGAACATTGTTGTTAGAGAAAAACCCTGACTTTCAAATGACTTTCAACAAATTAAAGCAATATTTACAAGTGGCACCAATGACTCCAATTGAATGCTATTTACTTGGTCCCTTCACTAAACTGTGGACATTCATTTCACTGTACCATCAAAATCCGAAAAAATGTGTATTCTATCCATCTATCTATCTATCTAGCTATCTATCTATCCATCCATCATGCTCACCAGGCCCTCGGAGGGTTTGATGTTGGTGAGGTGCACCAGCTCCAGGTGGGCCGACTGGGAAACCAGTGGGTCTGAGGACACACACACAATGTGCTCACACACCTCCGACAGGGTCTTACACTAGAGAGAGAGAGAGAGGGGGGGGGTAATAAAGTCAATTCAAAATGCCTGATGCTATCTACGGTAAATCAAAGGGTGTGTGTGTGTGTGTGTGTGTGTGTGTGTGTGTGTGTGTGTGTGTGTGTGTGTGTGTGTGTGTGTGTGTGTGTGTGTGTGGTTATGAAAACACAGCTGTAGATGCAATGCAATGAAAAAAGCATCACAAGCATAAGCAAGACAGATTATCAGTGAATGTGGGTCGTCCAGTCATCAGAGGGTTCCTGGTTTGATCCCCCGTTCCTTGCTGGCCGCACGTTGAAGTGTCCTTGAGCAAGACACTGAACCCTAAAGTGCTCTCGATGAGCTGGTATGCACCTTGCATGGTTGTCGCTTCCATCGATGTATGAATATGTGTGTGAGTCTGTGAATGTGAGGCGTACTGTATATTGTAAAGCATGGTCGCACGTGGTCGCAAGACTGAAAAAGCGCTATATAAAATGCAGTCCATCTACCATTTACCATTTACATCTACATTTACATTAAGAAATACAGACACTACATAAAAAAAAACATAAAAGATAAAATGAAGGACCAAAAAAAAAAATATATATATATATATATACACTACTCACAAAAAGTTAGGGATATTCGGCTTTCGGGTGAAATTTCAGGATGAACCTAAAATGCACTATAACCTTTACAGGTGAACTTAATTTGATCTTCTCTAAACTTTTGAATGCACATGTCCAACTGTTCAATGTTTCAGTACTTTTTGCACAACTTGCTGTTCTCTAACAAGGAGCTGAACGGCAAAATTCACAACAGGTGTTTGATCCATGAATCGACCAATACATTTCCTGGTTCAATTAGAATTGGTATTTAAACAGTCCTCTTCATCATGCTGTTCACATTTTGACATCATGAGACCAAGACGACACCTAACAATTGATCAACAGTACCTCGCCATTGCAAGGCTTCAAACAGGATGTTCTCAGAGGGAAGTGGCCACTGAGCTTAGAGTGTCACAGAGCGTCATCAGCAGCTTGCAACAGAGATACAGAGAGACTGGAAGAGTCACAGAAATGCATAGAAGTGGACATCCTTTGGCCACATCCCACACTGATGGCCGCTTCATTGTGGACAGTGCCCTGCGGAACCCGATGATGAATGCCACTCAACTCCAGGCATATTTAAGGGAGATGAGAGGCACCCAAGTGTGACCATTCGAAACCGTTTACATCAGCGTGGTCTGCGTGCTAGACAACCTGCAAGGGTACCTGACCACACCACCAGGCACCGCATCATCGTCTTGCACGGGCCAGGGAGCATTTACGCCAGACGAGGGACCAGTGGCCTCAGTGCTGTTCTCTGATGAAAGTCGATTCACGTTGAGCAGAAATGATGGCTACCAACGATGTTGGAGACGTCAAGGAGAGCACTATGCATCAGCCACTGTTGTAACCAGACGAGCCTTTGGTGGTGGTGGTGTTACAGCATGGGCAGGTCTGTCTAGTCAATACGGAACTGCCCTACACTTTGTGAATGGTACAGTGACAAGCCCATACTACCTGAATAACATCATTAATCCAGTCATTGTGCCCCTGCATGAACAACACAGGCCTCATTTCATCTTGTGGCCCCCATGGATTGGGCTTGTTGTTCCAGCACATCCCACAGATGCTTCATCGGATCGGACCCTCAACTCGACCATCCACATGATGCAGAAGAAAATGTGATTCATCCACCTTCTTCCATTGCTCCTTGGTCCAGTTCTGAGGGACATGTGCTGTAGTAAGTAAGTGCTAGTAAGTAAGTGCTTTTATCGGTGGATAGGGGTCAGCATGGAGACTCTGACCACTCCCATACGCAGCAAGCTGCGATGCACTGTGTGTTCTGACACCTTTCAAGATAGCAAGATAAACTTTTTCACCAATTTTTGCTACAGTAGTTCTTCTGTGGGATCGAACCAGACAGGCTAGACTTCACTGCCCACGTGCATCAATGAACCTTGGGCATCCATTACCCTGTTGTCGGTTCACCGGTTGTCCTTCCTTGGACCACTTTTGGTAGGTACTAACCACTGCATACCGGGAACACCCCGCAAGACCTAGCGTTTTGGAGATGCTCTGACCCAGTCGTCTAGCCATCACAATTTGGCCCTTGTCAAAGTAGCTCAGATCCTTATGCTTGCTAATTTTTCCTGCTTCCAACACATCAACTTCAAGAACTGACTGTTCACTTGCTGCCTTGTATATCCCACCAGGTTGACAGGTGCCATTGGAACCAGGTGAGCAATGTTATTCACTTCACCTGTCACCGGTTTTAATGTTGTGGCCGATCAGTGTATATATGTATTACATAAAATACATAGATACCCATGAAATAATTACATTGAAATATAAATAATACATATTAAATATAGATGCAACATAAGAATCGACATAAAAACCACATGAAGTCAACCTAAAAAATAAAATATATATAAATGTATAATTATATATATATATATATGTATATATACTACATAAAATGTATCCTGTAGATACTAGGGATGCAAAGGTAGAGTGGGCTCACGGCTCGGTATGTATCATGGTTTTGAGGCCACAGTAACAGAACGGTATCTTTATATTTAAGTAAAATTTTAAAAACATTTTAAAAGTTAAAAGGTGTAAAAAATGTTTTAGATAAGTTCATTTGATTGGAGGGAGGTGTCCAGGATAGAGGATGATTCAAATATTTATTTATGTTATTTATTAATTTATATATATATATATATATATATATATATATATATATATATATATATATATATATATATATATATATATAGACATGTATATATATGTATGTATAATATTTTTAAAACGTTTCACAATAAGAAATAAATAGAACAGGTACTATAGTTAGTTGTTTAGTATAGAACAGGTATAAACAGTATTTTTTTTACATATAAGTAATTATGGTAATAACTTATTGAAATAAAACCTCACACAGCAGTGCGTGTGTGCCTTCGCTTTGTGAACCTGACGTGACAGTGGATGCGCTCCTTTTCAGCCAGGTGCCAGGGCACCTCTTGGCGAGGGCGGAGCTTAGGCTTACATAGAGGGGGAAACATTTGCCGGTGGGAACAGCCGGCAACTTATACAAACAACACAACATAAAACTGTAAAACTTGGCAAGAAAAAGAACGGCTCCATCACCCAGTGAGACTCAGTTCTCTTCAATCCTACAAAAGAGGCGTTCCAAAGAACTGTTCATAATAAAGAAGGACACGGCCATCCCTGGAGGTTATTTTCTGGACACCTTGATGGATTACACTCTTTACAAAAACCTTTCTCTGTTGTTTAATCTTGTGTTTCTATTGAAAAGGCTGCGTAGCCGCACGCAGTTAAAAAATTTAAACAAAAATAGACCTCTTACACAAAAACAGAGAAATGCCGGGCGACTCCACGCAGACCCCGCATAGCTGAAGTGGCTGGTGGAGCTACAACAGTGGAATCAATAGGAAGCAGCATTTGCTGCGGGCAACGCTGCACCGTACGCTGCACCAACGCATCTGGTGGACTTCTACCGTGATACTACGGTTCACGTGCGCGTATTGAACCGTTGGGGGCGTAGCGAACGGTTCGATAACATACCGTGTACCGTTGCAACCCTAATAGATACCATAGTATCTATTCAATATGTAAAAAACAAGATAAAAAATATATAAATACTACATAATAAATATAGAAACCACATGAAAATGACATTAAAAAAATAAATCAAAATGACATAAAAAATAAAGACGTGACAAAACTACCAAAACCAAATGTTAAAATAAAAAAAAAATAAAAAATATATGTCTATTGCAAATTAGAACAAAAATTGATTGCGTATACAAAGAGGACAATGTAGGACAGGGACATTGCAGGGGCTGTGTGCATAAAGGTCGGATCGATTCCGAGCGACTTCCTGTGACGGCGACAGCTGGAGGAGGCGGGAAACTCACCACGTGAAGGATCTTGTTCTCCGTCTCAAACACTGTGCAGTCCTGAAAGACAAGCAGAGATTGATGCTAGCACAGGCAGAACACATCCTGTCTGGCAGAGGAGAAGGCACGCACACACACACACACACACACACACACACACACACACACACACACGCACACACGCACACACGCAAACACGCACACACACGAGGGGGTGCACGCGCACGAATGGAAGCGCGCACACACACACACACATACATACGCACACACACACACACACATAAACACACACATACAGTACGCGTGCACGCACACGAATGCATGCACACACACACATACACAGAGACACACTGCCAGATGCATGCCTGCACATACACAAATATACACACATACACACACACACACACACAAACAAACACACGCGCACACACGTACACACACAGAAGACACACTTACACTTTACAAGTGCATATATGGAAAGAGTCACATAAACATGCACATCCATGCACACAGACAAAATACACACACACATCAATTTTCATAACCACCCACGGCGCCCCACTTCGAGAGGAGGAGCCGAATAGAGAGCTATTGGCCTCCCACGCAGGCTCATGAGCGTCCACACACCATGGCACATGTGCACACACACACAAACACACAAACACACACACACACACACACACACACACACACACACACACATGCGTGCACACAGATGGCGACAGTCACCTGCTGCACGATGGTGGTGAGCTCCAGGCAGAGCTGGATGACGTTGTTCCGAGTCAGAGAGTAGTCTGCCACAGCCGCAAAGGGAGACCTGCAGGGAGGAGAAGAGCCACAACACAGATAAATATAAACACACACACCAATGCACACACACACACACACACACACACACACACACACACACACACACACACACACACACCTACACACACACACAAACACACACACACACACACACACACACACACACACACACACACACACACACACACACACCTACACACACACACACACACACACACACACACACACACATTCACACATGCTGTTAAACTCACTACATTGTCCTAAAGACCCAGATTCCAATTTGGCCATGGCCTCAAGTGAATGGTGTGTGTGTGTGTGTGTGTGTGTGTGTGTGTGTGTGTGTGTGTGTGTGTGTGTGTGTGTGTGTGTGTGTGTGTGTGTGTGTGTGTATGATTTGGGTCACCAGTATTGAGGCTGTGTGCTATATATATATATATATATATATATATATACACACACACACACACACACACACACACACACACATATATATATATATATTTATTTATTTATATGTACGCAGGACCCGAGGCTACGCGGAGCAGCTTGCTACCCCGTTGGTCTCCGGGCCTGGAACCGGGACGAGCTGGTGGCACTGACCCGACATGAACGCGTCGTGTCACACTCACCTCGGCGCACACGCAACAAGCCCCATCCCCCAAAAAAACGGTGAAGACGGTTTTCGAGCCTTCATCTATCAGCGCCGCCCGTTTCCCCATCGCCTCATCCATTCACCAGCTGAAGTTTCCCGATATGAGAATCTATTTTTTGTCTTGTTTGGTTTCGTTTTGTTTCTACGTTCATGATAAACGAGTCGGTTCCAGGTCGAGCATCACCCGAGGCAACGTTTGCTCTACAGGGCTGTCAGAGCGTCTGGACTCGTGTCTGGACCGTGACAACAAAGCTCTCTCGCCGTCTTTTTTAAGAAGTCCTCACTGTCCCCAACTCCTCCTTTCATATCGGTGTCGATATTATTCTGTATATATTTATAGACGATGTGCAGTTTATATTCACCCAAACTATATTTATATCTACACTCAGAGACCAAACTGCTGCTCAGCCTCTCTCCTATCTTTTAAATTTAATTTACCTTGCTAAATGTTCTTAAATGTATCTTGCTGTATGCTGTATGCACATATTCTGTACATTACTTTATTTTACATTTTTTCAATTTTTATTTCATTGTAAATCTACCCTATATATTTTTGGGCCGGTCTATCACTAATATTAATTTTGTTTAATTTAAAAAAAATGTATTATATAAATACAATACATTTTACATTATTTCCTTACTTTACTGTTATCACAGCTGGGAAATGTAACCCAAGAATGTCCACTCACCCAGGAAACTAATAGAGACCTATCTAACCTAATATTCTGTATAATTTTTTATATATATATATTTTTTTGGATTATCTGCCTTATATATAATCATAATATTGTTTCGAGATGCACCAACTCATAACTAGTCAAATTCCTCAAACATGAAAATGTCCACGGCCAAATAAAACATTTCATTTTCAGAGCCAAAATCATCATTGTTGTTTTGCTCCGGCGCAGGGGGACTATAAGGTTGCAAATTCAAACGACGGACTTGATGTTCTGCAATGGAGTGAGGACGGCGCAACAGATGTCATTCATCGTTTCCCAAATGCCATCATATGTATATTAACGCTGTATATTAACACAACAGAGACCGAGGCTCTGACTCTGCTGAATCCAACCAGCTCACGATGTTTTTTCCCCTTTCACCATGACATCATTATGAGTGGGTTGAATGTGCAATTGTGTTCCTGCTGGCTTGTATAATTGCGTGTGTGTGTGTGTGTGTGTGTGTGTGTGTGTGTGTGCGCGTGTGTGCGCGTGTGTGCGCGTGTGTGTCTACATGGCCTGAAGAAAGGTTTGGGCGCCTGGCATTTCAACAACCGTGTCAGAGAGCTTTCCTTCTGCACTGATGTGTGTGCAAAGGACAGTGAAATGATTCTTCGGCTCATAAATACGTAAACACAGAACAGGGGAGGCGTGTGTGTCTGTGTGTGTGTGTATGAGTATATAGCTGTATGTGTATTTTTTATTAAATATTAGCATATTTTTATTTGAGCGCATCTACTGTATGTGTGTTTACACTGATATTCTGCATGTGTGCGACCAATCTATGTGTACGTTGCTGTGCATGTGTCTATTTGCATGTGTATATATTGAGGTTTTTGCTGTCATGAAATTTTAGTTGACGGTTCTATATGTATGTATATTATGATTCATTGTACAAATAATTGTGATTAACAATTAATTAATTCATAATTCAATTCATTTTATGCTATGATCACTTTATTAGTGGCTTCAAATAAAAACTGTTAAATTACACATTTACCTATAGGACAAGAGCCCCTTATTGGGCCATAAAATATAAAAAATATATATAAAAAACATAATGAGTTGCTAATTTTCCACAAACTCCCTCATGGAAACTCACCTGATTTAAATTCTGTACAAAAATATCACAATCTGCTTAAAATCATTGTGATCAGGTGATTATGTGACAATTGTGAAGCCTCAGCGTGTGGTTATACTGTATGTGTCTGCGCGCATATAACATACTGTATATCATGTAAATAACATATAAAACACATATATTGGTTGGTGTGTGGATGCTACCTGTCCAGCCAGGCCAGGAGGCTTTTGGCGGCGCTGATGAGGTCGACCACCGAGGTCAGAAGGTCGTTGGGCAGACGTCTGGAGCTCCGGCTCTCTGATTGGCTGCTGCGCCGGCGGCCAGAGATGAAGTTCTGCAGATTTTTGGCTGAGGCTCCGAGCTTGTGGGCCAACGTCCTCACGCTCTCTGTTTCCAGACCGGAGTTCTAGACACACATGCACACACAGACACAGTATGGATGGTTTAACCTTGAGACCTAAGATTCGACACTAGGCCTCCACAAATGGTTGTCTACACAGCAGACCCTTGCACGTCGTTGAACCCTGGGGTGTTCCATTTCCGCCTCAGGTCTCCCTTTTTCTTCATTACACGAGCTAACGCTCCCAACATACCGGCTTTAACAGCACGGCAGAAAACAACATAATTAAGTGACATTCTGCTGCACGAGGAGACTCCGTTTGAAGGACTCAGCTGGATTGAACTGCCAAAAGAAACGCTCATTCCTCTGGAAATTTATCACGTTTTACATTGCCAATATTTTTAATGATGTTTGTTTTCGAGGTAGAATAAGCAATATTTTATGAGCTCGTTGGGCAAATTGACCGCGTATAGCGGCAGGGTTTCCCGAATGCTGTTGATCAATGCCAATCAGTCCGCTGTTACCTCCATGGCCGTTGAGATTTTCTGGCAGTCCACTATTTAGAGGGAAACGGCCCTCGCCCCTAGACCCCGTCAGTCTCGACTCAATCCCCCTGAACTACGTCGCTTTTATCCCCGACCCGGTTTCATTGAACAAGCATGGATGAACATCCAGCAACCGAACGACCAGCGTCTCCCCAGACCCATCTGCTGCGAAGCCTTGTGGAGGAGCAGCGTCACGTTCGGCAACGTTTTTCAATGTTATTCATTATGCCTCGAGTGTCCTTGCGTGAACTGTGTTTCTGTGTGAGCCGGTGAAATATGACTGAATTATACTCTTTTAATATATTTCATTAGTTCTCAGATCTCTCTTGGAAAGGGTTTTCAATCTCAATGTGATTAAAAAAGCACAGACACACACATATATACATTACACTTTCCAAAAAACACACACACACACACACACACACACACACACACACACACACACACTGACCAGCGCACACAGCAGGTCCACAGCTTCCAGTATGAGCTCCTGGTGTCCGATGCGCGACACGCCAAGCTCCTCCAGCTCCGCGTGGCTGATCCTCAGCAGCCGCTCGCCACACACGCCGCCACGCTCAAACACACACACATACTGCTGCAGGCAGTCGTCCAGACCTGCAAAACACATACAAAACATACATGAGTTACATGCAGGAAAAAAGAGCTAACTTTTTCCAATAATAACAATGAGGTTCAAAAATGTGGTTTTGTTCCGAGTTCCAGAGATGGATTTCTAAAATACTGACGACAGCAACAGTCTGCCAAGTTTCGGAATTTGGACATTTAATTCAGTCACTTTCTCGAGGTCACCTATCGAGATAAATCTTTCAGTACATCTTGTTTTTCATTTATTACATTTTTTTTTGAGCCTGCTCTACCTTCGTAACTGCTGATATTATTTCTTGTTCTTATTTAGAATAGGACTGGCACATAGCGCTTAGTGGACAGGTGAACAGGCTGCTAAGTCACCAAATTGTATTTATTGTGAAAGTGAGTGTGTGTGAGTGAGGCAAAACGCCTGCTGTGACCCGGCTTCCAAACCAGTCTGCGGTCATTTGCTGTGTGTCACTCTCTCTAGCCCCTATTTCCTGCACCACTCTCTACAATAAATAAGAATAAATGGCCAAACAATTTCGAAAAAATAAAAAGTGAGTTTCATTGTGGATTCGTGGTATTTTGGATCCCAAAAATTTGACGCATGTCCTTCTGCAGACCCCAAAGGCAACTTGGACCTAGCCACCCTGATATGAGGAAAATTTGGTTTTCGATTTGCATAACTTGCTAAACTGCTCCTTGGGAAATAATGTTATTGAGCTGCAAGGGTAAAAAAATATGTCTCCTTACAGCCTCTAGCTATGAATGTTTTCTGAGATTTAATTATATTAGATAACATTAGTTGAGGTTAGACTGTAATTTTGTGGTTGTTTGATTCTGCATTAGCGTCCCTATGGGAGCAAGTGCTCTTAAGGCTCGGTCCATCTTTTGTGTTTTCATTTAGTCTTATTCGATGGTTTTGTCTCATTTGTCTCTTGTGTATTCAATTGTATTCAATTGTTGGTTGTCTTTGGTTTAACCCTTTCTCTGTCTTTCTTATCAATATCATCTTGAATCATTATTGATCCCCTCAGGTGAAATGTAATCATTATCACAACAAAGCCACAATTCATAATTAAGTAATCAAGATCATATAAACACTATCCTATACATCCATCAGTCACAACATAAAAACCACAGACAGATGAAGTGAATAACATTTATCATCTGGTTCCAATGGCACCTGTCAAGGGGCGGGATTTATTAGGCAGCAATTGAACAGTCAGTTCTTGAAGTTAATGTGTTGGAAACAGAAAAATGGGTGTGGTAAGGATCTGAGCCACTTTGAAAATGTGTGATGGCGAGACGACTGGGGTCAGAGCATCTCCAAAACGGCAGGTCTTGTGAGGTGTTCCAGGTATGCAGTGGTTAGTACCTACCAACAGTGGTCCAAGGAAGGACAACCTGTGAACTGGCTACAGGGTCTTGGACGCCCAAGATTCATTGATGCACGTAGGGAGTGAAGTCTAGCCCGTTTGGTTCGATCCCACATAAGAGCTACTGTAGCACAAATTGGTGAAAAAGTGCTACAGTAAAATGCTGTTGTGATAGAAAGGTGTCAGAACACATAGTGCATCGCAAATTACTGGGTATGGGAGCGGTCAGAGTGTCCATGCTGACCCCAGTCCACCCCTGAAAGCACCACAATGAACACGTGAGCATCACAACTGGACCATGGATGGTCAAGTTGAGGGTCCGATCCGATAGAGCATCTGTGGGATGTGCTGGAACAACAAGCCCAATCCATGGGGGCCCCACCTCGCAACTTCCAGGACTTAAAGGATCTGCTGCGAACGTCTTGGTACCAGATACCACGGGACACCTTCAGAGGTCTTGTGGAGTCCATGCCTCCACAGGTCACAGCTGTTTTGGTTGCACGATGGGGAGCTACACAATATTAGTGGTTATTAGTGGTGGTTTTAATGTTGTGGCTAATCGGCCTAATAATTAACTAATACACTTAACAGTATACACATGCCCTCAAAACAACACCGAGAGAAGCTCAATGTCTCCATTCCCCTGGGCACTAAGTAGTGCAGAGAAGATGCAGTCAAAATGTTTTTGAGTTTGGAGGAAAAAAAACATGCAGTCTGTATATACGAGTGTCTCTATAGAGCCTCTTTCCCTGACACTGATTAACTACCACCGTGCTGTTTCCCCACTCAGGTGTTCTTTCCTACCTGAGCAGCTGCGAATGTTGCTGCATGTTTCTCTCTTGCCGTTTAAGCCTGAACGATCCCCGCACCTTGTCTGCCTCTCTTTTCTACTCATACAAAATGTGGAAAATTACTTTGAACACTTGGTCAAGAAGCGTAGTTGTTACCAGAATATAGTTCCATAAGACATATGCATATACTGTATCTATATATGCATCGATGCTCTGCACAGAGTTACAGCAAGTCAGCCCAATTATTTTGATGGAATGCAGGAAAACGTCATACAAAGTCAACCACACAGGAAACTTTTCACAGCCGCGGTCACTGTCAGTTCTGCAGTCCCTTGACTGGGAAGATGGAAGCTGGTAGGTTCACAACATATCCCGAGCTCTACAATTCCAGTCGTTGCATTTGCCTCCATCTCTGCCAGCAGCGGTGTAAAACAGAAGTGGTAAGCAGCTGCCTCTTGTCCGTGTTTAAAAGATCTGTCCCGCTCGAAAAAAAAAGGAGACTTCATTGGACGTTGAATTGGACACCCACACAGCAACACAGCCAAGGTGGTTTTGAGGCAATTTGATTTGCCGCATCCCAAGTTCTCAGGTAAAAAGGCGTCAAAGACTGGTGAGTAGAGGTAGGTGTAGAGTAGAGGTACATTACAGTAGAGGGAAGTAGAGTTGAGGTTGAGCAGAGGCAGAATACAGTGGAGGTACATTAGAGGAGATTGAAAAGAGTAGAGAAGAGTAGAGCATCGCAGGAAGAAGAGGCAGGGATAGAGTAGAGGTACATTACAGTAGAGGGAGGTGGAGTTGAGGTTGAGTAGAGTAGAGCAGAGTAGAGGTAGAGTAGAAGTAGAGGGGGGTAGAGAAGATGGAGGTAGAGTAGATGTTGTGGTAGAGAAGCTTTAGAATAGAGGGAGAGTAGAGGGAGTTAGAATAGAGGCAGTTTACAGTATAAGTAGAGTACAGGTTTGCAGATGTAGAATAAAGATAGAGAGAAGTAGAGGTAGAGTAAAAATAGAGTAGAGGGAGGTAGAGAAGAGCAGAGATAGAGGCCAGGTGGAGTGTAGGTGGAGTAGAATCGAGGTAGAAGTAAATAAGTAGACATTAGTAGAGCAGAGTAGCCGTAGAGTACAGGTAGAGTAGAGGTAGAGCAGAGAAGATGTAGAGTATAGTGGAGTAGAGTAGAGGGAGAGTAGAGTAGCAGTAGAGCACAGGTAGAGTCGAGGTGGAGTGGAGGTGGGTTAGAGTGGAGTAGACACCATTGTCCCTCCTCTCTTCTCTGGAGGTAATACAGGTGTCTCTTCTTTTTGGAGTAAATGTGTTATTTTCAGGATCAGAGATGTTGGTGTGATGTTGGTCTGTGACATCATCGTGGATTCCCTCATCAGTTCCCTCTGTGATCGTCATAATATTTATGTTAATGTTTATTTTTACGTTTATCAATATCATTATGTTTTGCATCAAAGCGTCAAATTAAGACGACTAGTGGAGGAACTCCAACCTCTGCAGGAGGAACGGCAGCGGTGGAGAGCCATGCTGTTATCCATGTAATGTCTTACTGTTTTCACTGTTTAACCTGTGTGTGTGTGTGTGTGTGTGTGTGTGTGTGTGTGTGTGTGTGTGTGTGTGTGTGTGTGTGTGTGTGTGTGTGTGTGTGTGTGTGTGTGTGTGGCTTTGCTGAGTCAAAGGAAAGCAGATCAAGATGGAGCCGCAGCCTCTGGCTCCCAAAACAATGAACGTATCCAACATCTAACAACCGGCAAACACGCGCACACACCGACACGCACACACACGGCAACAACAAAGACACACCTACACACAGGCACACACCTACACACACACACACACACACACACACACACACACACGACAACAACAAACACACACACACACACACACACACACACACACACACACGACAACAAAAAACACACACACACACACACACGCAGAAGCACACACACACGCACGTCTCTGAGGAATGAGAATTGATTTCCCCAGCTTGGAGTCAGAGCCGCATAATACACTCATCTATCATAACCACACCAGAGTGAGAGAGAGCAAGAGAGAGCGAGAGGGGGGGGGGACAAAAAAGTAGGGGAATAGGAAATAGAAATAATAAAAAAACAAGTAAAGACTTGAGGCAACTGTTAAATTTCAGACAAACTATTTCACACACACCCACAAACAAACACACACAGACACACAAACACACAGACACACACACACACACACACACACACACACACACACACACACACACACACACCTTGCCACATTTGTCCAATCAGCAAAATGTAATAAATATGTATGGGCATAACGGGCAGTGCACTTTCCTGGTTCGAATCTTACCTCACCGGGCGCTCGTTCAGTGTGACATGGCAAGGCCAGCTGTCTGTGCCTCACCACCTCACCACAGGGGTGCCCCAAGGCTCGGTGCTAGGACCCCACCTCTTTGCCATATACACCACCTCACTGGGCCCGATCATCCGCTCACATGGCTTTTCATATCACTGCTATGCGGATGATACTCAACTCTATCTGTCCTTCCCGCCCGACGACCCCACTGTCTCGACGCGGATCTCGGATTGTCTCGCTGACATATCCACATGGATGAAGGATTGTCATCTTCAACTAAATCTGGCGAAAACGGAACTGCTGGTCTTCCCGGCCAAACAAGGTATTTATCACAACATTGATGTTAAAATCGACTCTATATCTCTTGTTCCTACCAAGGCTGCAAGGAGTCTTGGTGTCATTATTGATGACCAACTGACATTCTCGGACCATGTTGCCGCCGTCTCCCGGTCCTGCCGCTTCGCACTACTCAACATCCGAAAAGTCAGGCCGTACCTGACCCAATATGCCACTCAACTGCTGGTACAAACCTTGGTGATGTCCCGTCTCGACTACTGCAACGCCCTCTTAACAGGCTTGCCGGCCTGTGCGGTGAAGCCACTACAGATGATACAGAATGCGGCGGCGCGACTGGTGTTCAACCAGCCAAAGAGGGAACATGTCACTCCGCTGCTCATCGAGCTCCACTGGTTACCTGTAGCCGCTCGCATCAAGTTCAAGTCTCTTATGCTGGCCTACAGAGTGATTGCTGGGAATGCTCCCGCCTACTTAAATGCTCTTGTAAGAGCACATGTTGCCCCCCGGATGCTGCGCTCGTCAAATGAGCAGAGCAGGGACCTCCCTCTCTGTCTTTAAGAAGCACCTGAAGACCCAGCTCTTCAGTGAGTACCTCCTCTCCTAACCTACAATTACTTAGCACTACCTAGCAGTATTTATTGTTACACTAATGTTGTTGTTACACTAATCTCTGTCCCAATGTAGCTTGAATGTTATTCTCCCTTGTAAGTCGCTTTGGATAAAAGCGTCTGCTAAATGACTAAATGTAAATGTAAATGTAAATGTAAATCCAAATTTGGAGACATTTCTTTCTCCTGCCTAAATGAATCAACACTTCTTTAGTAGTTTCTAAAAAGATGGAAAACACCCAATACCCTGATCCTATTAAACCATTTTCTACCTCATCTCAACAGAGAAAATTGGATTGTATACTGTATCAGTCACTACAGTCCTATA
>NC_137206.1:25195705-25200705 GCF_960531495.2 Zeus faber | reverse complement strand
TATTTACTAAGGTATTTTATGTCCTGGAACAAAATGTGAAAACCTCTTCAGATTGTGTAAACCACAGAACTTATTTCAGGCATCAAACCAAAAACCCATTCAAAAACCCCCAATGACGTGGGGACGAGGGAACCGTGCAAACACGCCGACTCGTTTTCCGGGTTTGAGGATTTAGGATTTGAGTCATTGCGCTCGCTGACAACCTGCTACATCTGTGCCAATTCTGACGCTTCCATCACTAAAGGATTGGTCGCTGTGCTTCAGTGCCCGACTGCCGTAAATAACACGTTTGTATTTGTCGTTAAGGGAAACATTTTAAAATTTGCATTAATCTGAAAGGAAATGACAACGTGCTGTTTTCGTTAGTGGCGGTCCAACCAACCATGTGACACGTCACGATCCGAGAAATCCGACGTGACGATAAAAGGTAATACACAGATTCTGATTAAAATGGAATTGTGGGTTTTTTTTAATTTTATTTTTTTAACCAGTTTCCCTCACACACTGGATGGATGAAATCGCACTTGAACGCACTATTTTACCACAACATTTCGGTCATCGGTATAAAACGGGATAGAAACACACAAAAAAAAATCTCAATTTGCTCAAACCGCTGAAATCAGGCGATTTTTTTCATCATTTTAAAATGGAAATTCCGTTTAACATTAAACTCGTTGAAGAGATTTGAGAAATAACTGAACTCAGTGGCTCAGGCTCGGCAAAGTACCGAGAGGTTTCTATTCAGAGCCCGAAATTTAGTAAAGACCTAATTCCCCCACAAAGAACCCGAACTCATTTTAGAAACATTCTGTATGAATGTGTCTCTGTGTCTGGACAAAGCAAAGAATTTTTGTTCGGATGCCGCTGGCCCTGGAAATGTCCCCGGGTGTGTCCATGAAAGTTTTTTTCCATTATTTGCTGGAGAAACTATGAGTGACATTTCAAATAAGCATAACACATGCCTTTCAATTAATGTTCAAATTTTTTAATTTTTTCATTTTTGTCTTTGCACTCCTTTATAATGTATACTGTATATGTAATATCATAAATTATATCCAAAAGTCAAATTTACTATGAGGGGTCCTGTTTTTGTTCGGATTTTTATGATTATTATTCCCCTTGTCCTGAACAGGACAACCGCTGGACCCATGGACACGGTTAGAACTGGGATGTCTCAGACAACTCCTGGTTCAAGTGTGATCCATATCGATCCACATTCCGAGTAGGAATAAGTGAGAAAAAAAACTATTTAATTTGACCGAAGTAGCCGGACGTCAAGGTTCTTAAATCTCCGGTTGGGCGGTGGAGCGAGATGGGTTTGTGGAGTAAGACGCTTTGTTACATCATCATCCAAATTGTTCTAAATGTGCAGATTGTGGCTACGAACGCGATGTTTAATCCGTTTGAATGGAGCCATGTTATTGGGAACTTCCACACGGAGTGATTTCCTTCCACAAAAAAACTGTGAGGACTCTTTGGACTACAGGTAGTAGACAGAGACCTGACAGGAAGTAGACAGACACCTTCTCATTTTTAGGATAAAGTCACAACACAGAACAAGTGGATCTGCTTGTATTAGTAATTCTGTCTTTCACCAGGACTCAGAAAACTCAAGTCACCACGTCAATACATGAGCCGATGGTATGTTCAAAGGAAACTCGGAAAATTAGAACTCGTTTTCGGCGTAATGCTGATGTGAAGACAAGCGGCAGCACCAACTGATGCTACGTTCCATGGGAACTCGGAAAATTAGTCATCAGTGTCAATACTGGACCCCGTGTATTGCTGCCTGTTGCTTTACTTTATTATTTATATTCCTACAGAAGTAAACAGTTTGCAATGTTCACCACACTATTTATTTTATTGCAGCAAAGCAGATTTTATCCTGATGGAGGAGAGACTCGTGGAATTCCCCTTCAAGCATAAACTATGTTTCCGCCAGGTTGTAGGAAGGTCAACCGACCACAAACCTTATGGCCCCTGAAGGTTCTGGCAAAGCATGAACAATACTTTACACTACGAATAGAGGTCAAACATGCACTCTCACGCACACACGCACACACACACACACACACACACACACACACACACACATTTATGCAGAAATATCATATTTCTCCCTGTCACTTCAACGCACCCTGGAGACCCAGCATGGACCAAATACCACAGCTAGGCATGCCACGTGTGTGTGTGTGTGTGTGTGTGTGTGTGTGTGTGTGTGTGTGTGCGCATGTGAGTACCCGGGTGAAGCCTTCTGTTCAGTGTGTGTGCGTGTGTGCGTCTGTCAGCTGTTCTGCACAGACGGTCTGACATGAACAGCTCACCATCCGCCCACACACACACACACACACACACGCACAAATGTATCAACACACATACAAACAGGCCACATGTGCACGACCGACCAAAGGACTTTCCATGGTAAAGAATGCAGAAACTGCAGATTATGTACACACACGTCAGACATACACACACACACACACACATACACACACACACACACAGTATATCATAAAAACACAAGTTTGCCACAGCGCTGCTAATCCATTACATTTCTTAATTTGTTTTTGACACAGCGCACAGATCTGATAATTTGGTATCAGCACTCTGAGTTATGAATGTTAAAGATTATGAATTGCCCGTCAGTGTGTGAGCAAATCTTAGGTTCTGTAACCCCCCGAAGGACGCCGACAGGAAGGACTAATGGTCCGTTCGCTCGCTAGGCTTGGCCGGCTTCCTGAATCTCTCATTATGTTGTGGGGTTATTTTATTTAATTTTTTTACAGCCACAGCCCACCCCCAAAAGTTAAGATACCGTCGTAAATTTTCTATGATTTTATAGTTCCGGTTAATACTGATGATATTGTGTGGAGGGAATTTTACTTGGAAAAATCTTTACGCACGGTTTCACAGACGGGGTATAATCAAAATCAGGAGTAAACTAATCCTCCTTAAATTAATCCAGAATTCAAGAAATGCCTTTTTGAGACGTGCGTTAAATTAAGATTAATTTGTTCTCAACCAGGAAGTCCGAGACTAAGGACTTCTTCTTGTCTGGTCTCGCTGCTGCTCTGCTCCTGGAGGCCATTAATCCAAAAATTTAATTCAAAATTCACTTAGATCTAGATTATCTCTAATCTTCGCTCTGAAAATCTGATTTTTTTTAAACCGGTTACAGGGCAAGTCTGACACTATTTTAAGCCATGACTGGGAGGGTAATTTTAGTTTGTGCACATTAAAAGTGAGATTTAGTCTAAGATTAGGCCTAATCTGTGTCCTGCATCACTTTAATATAGTACAGTAGCACCTCGATTTACGTCTGCATCTACTTAAGACTAATCCAAGATACGAGTAGCGATAGTCGCGAAAATTTGTATCGACCTGCGACCTACTGCTCCAAGATACGACCGTGGAAATTTGGTAGTAGTTCGTGGTTTATCGATATTTTTTTCATATTTACTGTGTTTGTGCTGTGTATTTTGTTTATTTTCACCCTTCGTGATTTCATAATTTATATGGGAAAAATTGCTTCGACATACGACTGTTTAAACATATGACGGTTCTTATAGAACGAATTACAGTCGTAAGTCGAGGTGCCACTGTACGTCGTTCGGTTTAGTCTGATCGGCGTCGTTTGGTTCCACCCCGACACCGGTCGCTCCGAGCGACACCCACGCCCGCGTCCCTCCAAACTGGCTGCTTTGCGGCGCTGCGCCAGTGCTCTTTCTGTTTTTAATTTGGGATTTGAACTCACGATGCCGTTCACTGTGAAGACACTTCTGCTGAGAGCGGCGGCCGCGGTAAGTGGCTGCGTCGTGAACGCAAGCGCTGGTTAAATTCCCCTCACGCCCCCCCCCCCCCCCCCCCAAATAGAACATGTGTCGTCGATACGCAGTTCTACTTCGCTCGGAGGCTTTTTTTTCCCTGTTCGTTTTCTCCAACGTTTGCCTTCCTCTGACCCATCGATTGATTTGCCTTTCACTTCTTCCCTTTTCCGTGGAAAGGCGGACCCCGACACCGACGCTGCAAACAGCACACTACACTACTACACTAGAGGAGCACATGCACAGCGCTAAGACATTGGAAGGCTGTTTCTTCAACCGGGCCCGCTCATTAAAGTATAGGATTTTAGGGGGGTAATCTCACAGATTACTACTTTAAATCCACAAAATGCACTCGAAAGACACTGTGAGAAATCATTTAACTGATAGAACTGCAGGTTGTAGTTTCTAAGACCTTACTTCCAAAATAAGAATTTATAATTCCGGTTACAGTATAATTAATCACAATCCTGTGTTGCTATGCGTGCTTGGGGATGTGTGTGTGTGTGTGTGTGTGTGTGTGTCTGTCTGTCTGTCTGTCTGTCTGTCACTCAAACATGTCATTCCTAACGAAGCTAGGAAGTGAATCGAATCCTACGCTTCGTGACTGTTCACCTGCTCCTCATTTATCCACCCGTGGGTGGGTGGAGTGCCTGAGCGCGACGGCGCCGAAAGACGAAGGTGACGTTTTTTGGGGGGAGAAAACTGAGTCAGTCTGTGGCTGGAAAGTCGCACCAGACACGTTGACGCGGCTCGGAGGGTTTGGAGTCAGTGTCAGAAAGTCGAAATAAAGGAAATAAAGGATCTTAAAACTCCTCGGAAAGGACTCGTTTCCCAAAGTTCACACACAGACCAACAAAATACACACTAATTACTCCGTACGCTCTACACGTTAGTACACACTAACACGCTCAAAGACCGACGGACAGACATGCACGATATACACGCAAAGTAACATGTACACACATGCACACAACAAAATACTCAGACATACAGACACACACACACACACAAATACACACTAACTGACCCACACGCACACACACAAACACACAGTTTTGAGAGCACCCGCTGGGAGACAGAGATACGATTTTAAGCTACGCACACACACACACACACACGGTTTTGAGAACACTCACTGGGAGACGGACATATGATTTTATGCTGCGCGCGCACACA
>NC_137206.1:25191741-25195505 GCF_960531495.2 Zeus faber | reverse complement strand
ATATATGTATAAACTGTTTATATACACATACTGTATATAGATTATATAATATATAGATATATGTATATACTGTGTATTATTACATATGTATCGATACAGATGTAATATACATACATGTATATGTATTTACTGTATACATAAACATATAGATATATAAAATATAGATATATGTATGTATATACTGTATATATACATACAGTCGATGTAGATTGATATAATATATAGATATACAGTATGTCTATACTGTATATTACACATACTGTGTATAGATGATCATCTTTATTGATATATATATATAGGATATATATTGATATCCTGTATACGAGTGTATATACTATATACGGTATATACATATATAGATAGATATAGATATAATATAAACAAATCTATGTATATACTGTCTATACACACACACACACACACACACACACATATATATATATATATATATATATATATATATATATATATATATATATATATATATGGTAACATGGAGTGTACTTCCACTGCCAATCAGACCTGTCAATCAACTTGTCCCCAGGCCTGGCCACGCCCTCTTTACATATCTTGGAGGAACTTTAATAAAATCAATTTTTTTGACAAATTAAAGTTCAACATGAAGTAAACTTTGTGAGATGTTAGAAGATTTTGTTTACAAGGACTCATTTGTTTACAAGGATTCACATGTTTGGTCTTGGTCTCTCTCTCTATACAAACTGTCTCTCTCTCTGTCTCTCTCTCTGTCTCTCTCTCCCTCCCTCCCTCTCTCTCTCTCTCTCTCTCTCTCTCTCTCTCTCTCTCTTCCTGTCTCTCTCTCTCTCTCTCTCTCTCTCTCTGAGTGATTGGAGGTGTGAGCGAGCGGAGCGTGTGAGCGTTTGGTAGAGTGAGTGGTTTTCTCTCTAACTTTTTCTATCAATTGCATGTTTATAATTATTTGTTGGTGACGGGTTTAGTTTTTTGTTGGTTGTAGGGTGTGCGCACAGCGGGTGGGGGGTGGTGGTGGTAGTGGTGGTGGTGGTGGTGCGGGTCCGCAACCATGTCGGACCTCACCAAGCTAACGAGGAAGCACGGCATTAAGTTGCCCGTGTCTTCCTCGGTCTCGGTGGAGGACTGCAGCCTGGCGGTGGGGAAGGCTGTCGGCTACAGCAGCGTTGTGTCCGCAGCGCGGATGAACAGCGCGGTGGTCATCTTCCTGGATGGCGTAGACAAGGTGAACGCGGTGGTGGCGAGCGGCGTTACGGTGAACAAAATGTTTGTTCCCGTCCTGCCTCTCTCCACACCGGCGAGGAGGGTGAATTTGGCGAATGTTCCGCCGTTTATTAAAGATGAGACCCTCACTAAGGAACTGGCGAGGCACGGGAAGGTGGTGTCGCCAGTTAAAAAAGTCCCGTCGGGGTGCAAGTCGCCGCTGCTCAAGCAGGTGGTGTCGCACAGGAGACACGTCCTGATGGTGTTGAACAACAGGGATGCGGAGCTAAACGTAGCTTTTAAAATCAGGGCGGATGAGTTTGACTACGTGGTGTTTGTCAACACTGACACCACCAAGTGCTTTGGGTGCGGTGGGGAGGGACACCAGGTCAGGGCATGTCCAGGTAAGAAGGCAGGCGGCGAGACAGGTGAGGGGCAGAAGGGTGGACAGGACAAGGAGGGAGCACAGGAGGGGGCAGGTGAGGGTCAGAAAGGGGAAAAGCAGGCGAAGGTGGGGGCACAGGAGGAGGCGGGGGAGGGCCAGAAGGAAGGAGGGGAAAAGCAGGTGAAGGTGGGGGCACAGGGAGAGGCAGGTGAGGGCCAAATGGAGGCAGGGGAAAGACAGGTGGAGGTGGGGGCACAGGGGGAGACAGGTGGAGGGCGGAAAGGAAAGGAGAAGAAACAGGTGAAGGTGGGGGCACAGGAGGGGGCAGGCGAGGGGCAGGGGAAAAAAAAGGAGGGGGGGGAGGGGAATGTGGAGCCGCAGGAGGGAACGGGTGGAGGTAGACAGCGCAGCCAGGTGAGCGTGGAGACACGGGGGGAGGCAGGCGAGGGTCTGGAAAGAAGGCAGGTAAGGGCGGGAGGACAGGAGGGGAAGGAGGAGGGTCCGGAAGACAGGCAGGTGGGTGCGGGGGGACAGGAGGGGACTGGTGAGGGAAAGGGAGCTACGGAACAAAGTCAAAGGAGTGCAGGTGACGTAGCTAGGGAGGAGGAGGCACTGGAAGGAAGTGACTTTGAGATGGGGGACGAGGACGATCGGGTGAGAGTCCCCCGGCTCAAAAGAAAGTCCAACAAAATGGCAGGAGACTCTCAGGCCAAGAGAGGGACAGCAAGCCAGGGGAAGGCAAGTCAGGAGGTGGAGCAGGGAGGCTCGGAGTCAGAGTCCTGGATGGAGGAGGACTCTGCTGCAGACAGTGAGGGGCAGGTCTTTCTCGGTGTAAAGAAGAAAAAGGGCAAAAAAAGCTACAGTGTGGGCAAAATAAAAGCGTTTCTGCACAGGACGAAGAATGTGAAAGGGATTAAGGTGGAGGATTTTTTCTCAGACAAGGAGTTGCTGGCGAACGCGGCCCAGCAACAGATGAGGAGTAAGGGGAGAGGAGGGTTCACGGACCAGGAGGTGTACAGGTTAAAGAAAATAGTGCAGAAGATCAGGAAGGAGCTGAACAACGGAGAGGATGGGGAGGAGGTGGAGGTGGGCGCTGCTGTTCGGGCTGTTTCCCTTTTCCGTTGCAATGAGTGACTTTAACATCAGCACGCTGAACGCGAATGGGGCCAGAGACGCAGCTAAGAGGTCTCTGCTGTATGAGCTGATGGAGCAGAAGAGGCTGGATGTGCTGTTGGTGCAGGAGACCCACAGTGACTCTGGCAATGAGGCTGACTGGAAGAGGGAGTGGGGGGGGGAGGTGGTGCTAAGCCACAAGAGCACCACCAGCGGTGGGGTGGCTCTTCTCTTTTCTAAGAGCTTTGCCCCAGCATCCTTTGAGGTGGAGGAGGTGGTGGAGGGCAGACTGATGGTGGTGAGGGCAGCATTTGAGCATCATAAGTTTGTCTTTATAAATGTGTACGCTCCCACCACAGGACCACACAGAGTCACTTTTTTGCAAGTTTTAAATGGGGTTTTAAGCAAAGCTCGTACTGGGGAGTTTTTGTTTCTAGGAGGTGACTTTAACTGCACCGAGAACGACCTGTTAGACAGGAACCACTGTGAGCCGCACAGAGCATCGCAGAACGCGATGAGGCTGCTCTCAAGCGAGAACGAGCTAACGGACGTGTGGAGGAGAACCAACGGGGATGAAAGACAGTACACCTGGGTGCACTGCAGAGGCACCTCTTTATCGTTGGCCAGACTAGACCGGTTTTACTGTTTTAAGCACCATTTTAACATTTTTAAGGAATGTAGAATGGTGCCTGTTGGTTTTACCGATCACTCCCTGGTTGTTTGCCGTGTTTTTATCGCCAATGTAAAGCCCAAAAGCGCATATTGGCATTTTAACACCACCCTACTATGTGACTCCAACTTTAAAGATGCTTTTAGGTTTTTTTGGGAAGGTTTTAGAGACAGAAAGCAGGATTTTATTTCCTTAAGACTGTGGTGGGACTATGGGAAGAGGGAGATAGAGCAGCTCTGTCGGCAGTATACTCTCAATGTCACACGGGACATCACCAGATCTATGAGGGATCTGGAGACTGACATTGTGGAGTTACAGGGTGTAGTGGAACCCACTGGGAATCGAGATCACATTAAGGACCTCAAGTCTAAAAGAGCTGCTCTTGCAGACCTACTAGGCACCAAG
>NC_137206.1:25146741-25186741 GCF_960531495.2 Zeus faber | reverse complement strand
GGGCTCATCGAACAGACCTCAGCTCCACCGGCTCCGTTATGTCCTGGGGCCTTGACCTCCTCGCTGACACAGAGAGAGAGAGAGAGAGAGGCACTGTATTTAACTTTACATGTACTGTATATTCTATTCCAGAGTATTTACACACACAACCTTTTTTTTATATAACGTTTATATGTAATTTGTTATACATACACAACTTAATATTTTATTTCTGATTTGTTTCTCCTTGATTGTACAGTGCTTTGAGATCTGAGGAAAGCGCTTTATAAATAAAATGCATTATTAGGGGTCCAGCCTGCCTATTGTTATTATTATTATTATTATTATTATTATTATTATTATTATTATTATTATTATTATTATTAATGGCACGGTGGCGCAGTGCAGTGCATTGCACTGCTGCCTCACAGCAAGAAGGTCCTGGGTTCGATTCCCGCCTGGGGCGCTGTTGGCACCATGCTCCGGCGGGTTATCTCCCAAAAAGGAGCCTTTCTGTGTGGAGTTTGCATGTTCTCCCCGTGCTCACATGGGGTTTCCTCCACCTCACGTCAGTAAGGACCTCCACCAAAAACATGCACCCATCATCGTCTGACCAGCGATGGACACTTATCACCTGGTCCCTGGGCCCGTCCACGTACGCTGCCCACTGCTCCTGGCTGCCCCCCCGGAGGAAGAACAGGCCAGGATGGGTCAAATGCAGAGGATCCATTTCACCAGCCACCATCAAAGTGTGTGCAAGCATGTGTTGTAGTGTAGTGCAGTGTAGTGTGGTGTGTTGCGTGACGAATAAAGACTCTTTCTTTCTCAAGTTAAGTAAAATGTGATCCACAGAAGGACCCAGACACGTAAATATTAACAGCTGGATGAGTGGTGATCTGACCCAGAACACCACAGACCTTCAAAATCAAATACAATGACAACCTTGTGTTGTGTTTATATTGCTGTTTTGCAGACTTGTTACAAAAAATAAATAAATAAAATAAAATATAATTTATGAAAAATTTAACTTGAAACAGGTCAAATTTGACTCAAACACAAAATGAGGGTTAATGTGTGTTAACAGAATATTGACCCAGGGAACATAGGACCCAGGGAACATACACACACACAGACACAGACTTCTAACCACTGTTTTGATTACGGCACAGAAACAATGATCTCGTCAACCCCAGCAAGTCATTTTAGCAGAAGCAAAACCTTGGGGTAAGGACGAGGCTTAATATGGGGAAGCTATGTTAAAATGGCAGCTACTTCATCTTTATTTTGATCAATGGATAGATGGAGGCAAATTTCCCCATAACGGTCACTTTCAATCTGGTCTCCCAAAATTTGCCTTTGATTGTTGATTTGGGGGTCATATCCCATCCTTTCCCTCTAATGTAATGAAAAACTTTAATGTTTTATCAGAAAGATCCCCAAATGTAAAGCTCACATAAAGATACAAAACCAATAATCCCTTTTGTTTCACTCTCTTTTTCCAAAGGTCTGCCCATAATGTTCCCACTAACACTTCGTAACACAACATTATTCCCAAAGTTTGTGAATCTTTCTTCTTATGTTTTTAGTCATGCTGTGCTGTCAGCATGCTGGGCATACAACACAGAGTATTTGTTCAATTGCATCAAGGACAGAGTTAGTCTGCAAGTGGAGTTCAACTTCTCAACCTGCGATGCCATTCTTTATTCATTCTTTAATCATCAACAACTGCTGCAATAACTCTGTCCTGTGGACGACCTGTGGGATGACAAGAGCACAGCTTTAAACAACTAATCATCATCACTACTCTAAGACTGAGAATCACCATGGGTAAGACAAATAAACATAGAAACAACACGTACATGGAGAAACATAAACATAGAAACATCAGACGTGTGTGTGTGTGTGTGTGTGTGTGTGTGTGTGAAGTTTCCACCAGTGAGTGTACGGGACTTGTCCCAATTGGTTCTGGTGTATGAGGTCGGTGTTATATTGTAGCGCCTCCAAGCAGCGAAAAAAGCCCCCCCCGAGGCCCACAGACATACAGACACCCCACGACCACAGAAAAGCCCCGAGCACCCCGCCCTGCAGCTGCAGAAGTCACTCAGGCCCCCTAGAGAAGCCGGAAGGCCGCAAAGCAACACCCACGCCCAGCCCCGAGGAGCATTACCCAGTCCAGAGAGCACAAGGAGACCCCTCACCCCTGAGGGACACACATACAACCCACCCCCACGTGCAGGCACAAGACGCAGCCGCAGGCACAGAACCCGGGCCATGGGCACCAGGCACAGACCGCAGACCCGTATGATGCGCAGACCACAGGACTGGAGCAAGTCCCCGCACCGAAAGACACACAGACCAGCACCCCGCCAGAATGGCAAACGGCCAGAACCGCCCACCCCACAGGTGAGCCGGTGGGACACCCATGCCTACCAACGCCCCTCAAAAAGGCAAGGCCTGCCAAATCGCAATCGGCTTGGCACCCCAACGGGCCACCAGAGCGCAGTTGCTGCAGGGCACCCAGATGTAGTCTTTCTTTTTTTATCAAAGTCAATCTAAGGAGCCATCCAAAAAATATAATTACAAAAAAATATCGATAAATCTCACCCGAGTCGATGATTCGGCACATTCAGATGAAACTCCAACAGTAAAGTATTTTTTATTGTTTATTTTTCTTAATAGTTTGGTTCCACGCTCCACGGTGCCACTTCAGTATTTGTTCTTTTGCAATTGGGAAGTTTAATCGGTATTGTATTATTTGTATTGTATTATATATTATTATATTATATTATATTATATTATATTATATTTCCTGCTTTTCAGCCTTATATGGGGAAAATGTTTGAGATGACCGGCCAAGAGTTGGCCAGAGAGTGTATGGGACTATTCCTCTAACATATATACATTTTGTAAAAATTATATTATGCTGCCCACTGCTCCTGGCTGTGGCCCCGGAGGAAGGACAAGCCAGGATGGGTCAAAAGCAGAGGATCCATTTCACCGGCCACCATCAAAGCGTGTGCATGTGTGTGTGTGTGTGCAAGCATGTGTTGTAGTGTGGTGTGTTGTGTGACGAATAAAGACTGTTTCTTCTTCTTTCTTCTTCTTCTCTTCTCTATACAAGAAAAAAAATATTACACTGGCATATCATTTTGCTCAATTCAAGTATTTTCCATTAATTTACTTTATTTTATTCTGTTTTAACATAATTCTTTGTTTTATTTTTTGTTCCAATGTGGACATTCAAGTACATGTAGAAAAATGTAGGATTTAAACACAAATATAAAAGTTTCCACCAGTGAGTGTACGGGACTTGTCCCAATTGGTTCTGGTGTATGAGGTCGGTATTATATTGTAGCGCCTCCAAGCAGCGAAAAAAGCCCCCCCGAGGCCCACAGACATACAGACACCCCATGACCACAGAAAAGCCCCGAGCAAAGCAAGGAAGTCCGCAAAGCAACACCCACGCCCAGCCCCGAGGCGTAGTGCAATGCACTGCTGCCTCACAGCAAGAAGGTCCTGGGTTCGATTCCCGCCTGGGGCGCTGTTGGCACCGTGCTCCGGCGGGTTATCTCCCAAATAGGAGCCTTTCTGTGTGGAGTTTGCATGTTCTCCCCGTGCTCACATGGGGTTTCCTCCACCTCACGTCAGTAAAGGACCCCCACCAAAAACATGCACCCATCATCTGACCAGCAATGGACATTTATCACCTAGTCTCCGGGCGCATCCACGTATGCTGCCCACTGCTCCTGGCTGTGCCCCCCGGAGGAAGGACAAGCCAGGATGGGTCAAATGCAGAGAATCCATTTCACCGGCCACCATCAAAAAGCGTGTGCAAGCATGTGTTATAGTGTGGTGTGTTGTGTGATGAATAAAGACTGCTTCTAAAAGAGTGTGAACAAGGATACAGCGTTACCAGATGTCCGATAATAAGCCTATTTATACGATAATTTAGGTCTTTACGCGACGTACGATCGATTATTCTAAAACCCCCTAAATGTACAATAATTTCAACATTTCATACTTTCAGGGTTTTATTTTCGTTATTAATTATTAAAGAAGCATGTGAGAAATTGGGAACACAGGGCGAAGCTTCGGTAAACAATCAAGGTTTCAATGAGGAATAGACGCAACTTCAAGTCACTGCTCGCTTCCTCATTCTCGTTTCCCTATGACACAAAGAAATAAAAGGAGCAGAAAAAACGAAACAAATCCTGTTTTAGAACTCGCCAGCTTCACATTCAGGTCTTTCGGCTTTCTCCCTTCGCCTTTTTGGGACGGATTCTTGTTTCAGTTGTCGTACTGTAAGTATTCAAACGTATCATTTCAGTCTCATTACACGTAGACAGATTGTTGACAGTAGTCTGCAGCAACTGTGCAATATTTCCATGAAAACAGTTGATGTATTAAGGCATTCTTCTAACCCATTTTTACAGAAAATATGAAGTGAAATGATCCTATCTTAACTTCATAACACGTCTTATAATGTTCCTTGTTTGTGCTTGTGTTTTTGTACATCTGTTTCTTGGTTGATCGTACACACACACACACACACACACACACACACACATACACACACACACAGACACACACACACATACACAGACAGTGGCATAATCTGTTGAGACTAAGAAATCCACTATTTGTGAAATGGTGTAGCTCTTCGCAGGGTACACGTATCCGAGCTGAAAATGGTTCCTGAAATGAGGAAGGAAACGGCGACGCTCTCGATTGGAGATAAATTCCTCCAGCTCTGCACCATTCTTGTCATCTTCCATATCAGCAGCATCGGTTCTCCAGCGGCAGCATACTCAGTGAGGGGCTGCCACGTAACACGGCGCACCGACGCCAAATGTGATAGGAGCAACATGAAGGCTTTTCCGATGGACATTCCCCCAAAAGTGACAACTTTAGACCTGTCCTTAAATAAGATCTCCAAAATAACCAAGCAGGATTTAAAAATTCTTACCAATCTGTCGAGTTTGGACTTGAACCACAACAACATCTCCGAGATAGAAGACGGCGCTTTCACCCGTCAGTTTTATCTGGAGGTGCTGGTTTTGAGCAGCAACAGGCTGGTGGAGCTGAGAAACACTCTGTTTGAGGGCTTGGTCAACCTCAAAGACTTGAGGCTGGCTCACAATCGCATCAAAACTGTTGCGTCTTCTTCTTTTAAGCCCCTCGCCAATCTAAAGTTTTTGGACCTGAGCAGTAACCGGCTGCAGAACCTATCGAGCGTTGGTAGCATCCTCCAGAACGCACCGTACTTACACTTCCTGTCGATTTCATCAAACAACTTCTCTGCCTTTCGGTCTGCGGAATTATCAACGAGGGCTTTAAAACTCGCTTCTCTGGATGTATCACGAAATCCAATCGAGGTCTTTAGGATTACTGCCAACATCTTTCCTAACCTCACCAAGCTAAACCTCGCCAACTGCGGCAAAAAAACGGGCATCGTCTTCGATGTGCGCAATGAGTCTTTCCTCTGCAGTCTGTCTAGTCTTGACATCAGTGGAGCTACCTTTTCCCTGAAAGCGATGAGAGAATTCCTGCAGAGCTTGAATGCCTCGCTGACCTCTCTGAGGCTGAACACCATGCGCAAAGACCTGGAAACCCTCATCGCCGTTTCATGCAACATTCCATCGCTGGCCACGCTGAAGCTCCAAGACAACCGAATGAGAGTGGTGGGCAGAGGCGCGCTGCACGCGTGCACCAATGTGACCGAGCTGTACTTGGCGGACAACTTAATACGCGACCTCCCCGAGGACTCCCTTCGCCCTCTGCGACGGCTGAGGATCTTCGACCTGAGGAAGAACCACCTTCAATCGGTTCCGCCCGCCGTGAGGAATTTGCCAACCCTCGTGGAACTGGATCTCAGCTCAAACAACATCACGGCACTGAGGTGTGGCGATTTTGCCAATTTGACAGGACTCCGAAGGCTCTATCTGTATGACTGCAAGGTCTCAGCCCTACTTGGCTGTGCATTTGACGATTTAGGAAAATTGGAAGTCTTAAAACTACGAAACAACAGAATTAATCAATTGAATAGTGCTTTCAAAAGACACTTTCCAAATCTTAAAGCGCTCGATTTAGGAGAAAATGAACTGACTGTGATTGGAAGGGGAGAATTTTCTGGATTAGGTTCACTGCAGAATCTGACATTGCAACAGAATCGAATCAAAACACTTAAAAGCGGGGCTTTCATTGGATTGCACACACTTTCTAGTCTTATATTGGCCATCAACGAACTTGAAGGTGAGCAGTTACGAGACAATGTTTTTGGGGTCCTCATAAGTTTAAAAAACCTTAATTTTATGGACAATCACATTAAATACAAATCAGATGTACCCATTCCCTCACCACCGTTTAGGAAACTCTCACAACTGAAGACCCTACTTCTTTCTGGTCAACATAGCAGGCTTAAGTCTTGCCTGCCTCAGAACATCCTGCAAGGTCTGATGAATTTGTCAGAACTCAGTTTCAGAAATATCCAACTGAGATCTTTGAACCAACACACATTCAATTACACCCACGGTTTGGAGTCACTCTACCTGAGCTCCAATGAGCTGATCGACATCTCATCGGAGCTGTTCGCCCCGATTCAACAGCTCAAGGAGCTCTACATCTCTCGAACAAACCTCAGGTCCCTCGATTTCCTCCTCAGCGCCGGCCTCAATCGGCTGGAGTTCCTGCAGGTGAGGAAGAACGCGTTTTCTGTCATCAGCAAACTGGTGATTCAGTCGCTCCCGGCTCTCGTGTACCTGGACATGCAGGGCAACAGTTTCACCTGCGACTGCGACAACGCCTGGTTCCTGGGGTGGGTGGTCAGCAACAACCGAACGCAAGTTTTTGACGCCTACAATTTTGAGTGCAACTACCCCCCCGACCTCAGGGGCACGAAACTGTTGGACATCGACGTCCACTCCTGCATGTTGGATGTGGGCCTCATTTGCTTTCTTTCCACCGCGTGCATGGTCGTCCTGTTTTTGGTGGCATCCTTCACCTATCACTTCCTGAGGTGGCAGATGGTCTACGCCTATTACCTCCTGCTGGCGTACCTCTTCAACACCAAGCAGAAGAACAGGAGAGCTCATCAGTACGACGCCTTCATCTCCTACAACATCCACGACGAGCCCTGGGTCCTCGGAGAGCTCCTCCCCAAGCTGGAGGACGAGCAGGGCTGGAGGCTGTGCCTGCATCACCGAGACTTCCAGCCAGGTCAGACATTCAAAACCCCCTTTTTCTTCTGAGAATCAGATTTTTTTTTATGAACAATGTGTATTCCGAGGAAAATCTGATTTAATTATCTGGCTCTATCGAGATGCACCGCGGAGTTACTTAATGCACATTTATATGCAAAATATGTTTTGCAAATTCAATAAAGAAAACAATATCAAATGGTGCAATTCCATCCTGCAGTTACATTGTTTCTCCAGTTGGCATCACTAAAGCGCTTTCAAGAGCCCTCACTTTCCACATCTGTGGAAACATGCAAAGGACCACATCCTTAACTTGACCCTTGACTCTTACTTTCCAGGCAAACCAATCATGGACAACATCACAGATGCCATCTACGGCAGCAAAAAGACCATTTGTGTGATAAGTCGACGTTACCTCGAGAGTGAATGGTGTTCCAGGGAGATCCAGGTGGCAAGGTGAGCCGAATGGCTATAATATCCCAAAAATGGAAGTGTGACACAGATTTGCAAAGTCTCTGTCCCAAAGAGGCCTTCGTCAGTGCACATGAAAGCATCAGATCACAAGACCATGAGTCGATTCAGACAGGGACATGAAGTGATACTAATAAAGTGTTTCATTAGGCCTCATGAAAAGTGGTCCGATGGCACACAGTGAGAAATACATAGGTCATAGGTCATAGGAACCTCAAAACATCAACACAGTCAAAGTTTCAAAGTGAAAGGCATCATAGAGACTGGCAAGGAAATACATATAAATGATTTGAGAGAAAAAAACATTAAAAATGAACTAATTGAAGCTGCTGGGTGGCAGTGTTTGCAAGGTAAATATCAAATAGTTTATTCTGTGTTTTAGCAATAGCTCCACTATCCCCTTCCCCTAGGGAGAATTTTAACCCTCTGAATACCAATCAGAAATAACATCATGTCATGGTCATGAAAGTGAGCAGCAACTGGGTAATATCCGTTGTTCCTTCTTCCCTGGAAACTTCGGGAATAGCGCCACGTAAATATACTTTTTGTGACACTCGAGGAGGTTACTGTATTGTTCATGTTGAGATCACGGCAGGAGAACATTCTGCCATTGTTTGTTGTCTGTTCAGGGTCCACTGCGGACCAGCTTGTTACATCCTGATGCGCTGCCCCCACAGTTCACGTGCCTGATTGTATTGAGCGTAAACCCAAGTCCGAGGCCTCAAAGAGTCTCTTCAGAAACGGGTCAGAATTCGTTTTTTCTTACACTCTATGGTTTCTTGTCTCTTTTCCAGCTTCCGCCTGTTTGACGAGCAGAAGGACGTGCTGATCCTGGTGTTCCTGGAGGACATTCCCACCTCGCTGCTATCTCCCTACTATCGCATGAGGAAGTTGCTGAAGAGACGCACCTACCTGAGCTGGCCCAAGGCCGCGCCCTGCCCCAGCGTGTTCTGGGAGAAGCTCCGGAAGGCCCTGGAGACCAAAGACGAGCTCGGTGGGGATAACCTGCTCCTCACCGAGGTGGAGAGAACGCAAAGGAAACCATAACTGAAGACAAAGGAGAGTAGGTGATTCAGTGATCTAGACTTGGACTCCTCCCACTTCTGTTCTAACTGATTCAAAAAAGTAGACTATTTAAAACTAACTTAATTAAACTTATTTGGAAATTCAGCTTTTTACTTCTCAGGGCTTCATCAATATAAGCTTTATAATTTACTCACTGCTGTTTATATTTAGTATTGTTGGCGTGGATGGGTACGATGGGCCGGTCAAGCCTGATTATATTCTAATCACAATGACTCATAAACATTTGGTGAAAATAAACATAATCTGTAGTTCAGAAATGTATTAAATTTCACTTTGTGATAAGATGCAAACACAATGGCTGTCATGTGCCTGCTTTTAATGTGTGATGTGGGATCTGGTCTGTCTGTCTATCTGTCTGTCTGTCTGTCTGTCTGTCTGTCTGTCTGTCTGTCTGTCTGTCTGTCTGTCTGTCTGTCTGTCTGTCTGTCATCCATCTATCTGTCATTCATCTATCTATCTATCTATCTATCTATCTATCTATCTATCTATCTATCTATCTATCTATCTATCTATCTATCTATCTATCTATCTATCTATCTATCTATCTACAATATCTGTCTGTCTGTCTGTCTGTCTGTCTATCTATCTCTCTGTCTGTCTGTCTGTCTGTCTGTCTGTCTGTCTGTCTGTGTATATAATATTGAAAGAACAAGACTACTTGGGTATAATAACAGATGGCGTTTAGGAGGCTGTTTCTTATTTCCCGCCCCGTTCCACTGCATGTGGACATGTGCTGCACCCTAAACCACCCAGCGCAAAGGAGGAGGTGAGCCAAAGGGTCGGCGGCTTGTCGGACAAACCCTGTCATCATTTAGCCGTGGCACTGCCTTTCAGCACTTTGCCGGTTGTCGCTTGTTGTCATAGCGACGTAGCGTCATCACAGTGCATTACGCTTCCCAACATGGTTTTCATTGTTTGCATACTAATATATTTTCCCGGATGTGGCATCCTGGTACATTTCACACACTTTTTGAAGCATGGTTTGGTTTTGGACTTACTAAAAAAAACCTTTTTCATACTAATTCAGCATTCTGAAACAAAATAGTAACTCATATGTGATTTTGGAAGCAAATTCCACTCAAATTTGAATTTCCATAGGGCATACTTCTCAGGGCTTCGTTGATATGAGCTTTATATTTTACTCACTGCGGTACATATTTAATCAGGTCAAGCCCGATTATATTCTAATCACAATGACTCATAAACATTTGGTGAAAATGAACATAATCTGTAGTTCAGAAATGTGTTATTTATTTCACTTTGTGATAAGATGCAAACACAATGGTTGTTACGTGCCTGCTTTTAATGTTTTAATGTGTGATATTGGAGCTGGTCTGTCTGTCTGTCTGTCTGTCTGTCTGTCTGTCATCCATCTATCGATCTGTCTGTCTGTCTGTATGTCTGTCTGTCTGTCTGTCTGTCTGTCTATATAATATTGAAAGAACAAGACTACTTGAGTATAATTACAGATGATAAAAATATGAATGTTTTATTTATATTTAAACAAATTAGAAAGACATTACTTTTAAAACAAAGTACATCACATGCAGGTTCTCTAAACACTATTTGGAAGAGAAGCACAACAGTAAGTCCATCAAACTGGACAAATTGTGTCATCATTTAGCCGTGGCACCACCGTTCAGCATTTTGCAAGTTTTCGCTTGTTGTCATAGTGACGTAGCGTCATCACAGTCCATTGAGGGATACGCTTCCCAACGTGGTTTTCATTGTTTGCATACTAATATATTTTCCCAGATGTGGCATCCTGGTACATTTCACACACTTTTTGAAGCATGGTTTGGTTTTGGACTTACTAAAAAAACCTCTTTCATACTAATTCAGCATTCTGATACAAAATAGTAACTTGTACATGATTTTGGAAGCAAATTCCGCTCAAATTTGAATTTCCATAGGAAGGTGGATGCATGAGCCATGCACACTGCCATTATAGATACTAAGATAATATAAAATAAGGAACAAAACAGTTATTCGTGAATGAAATTGTGTACGATTATGTATTTCTCAATAATAAATATCTATAATAATAACAAAAAAATGCATAACTCATCATTAACTAATTGTTTGTTAAGGAGTGATAACAGAACTTATTCTAAAGTGTGAAAATATCAAAACTTTGATAATATGGATTTGACTCTTCAATGCCGTTCACCTAGCATAGGATAGCTTGGAGTGCGTTGATGCGTCGTAGTACTCTAGTATAGAGATCATTACAACAGAGTTGTGTAGTCAGGGGATTCCTTTACTCAGAAGTGATCTCCCCTCTTCTTTCTACTACAAGGAAACAATTACAGACATAGATGTAGATTTAGATGCAGATACAAAAAACGGGGAAGTGACCTCGGTGAAAGGTGAACGTACACAGAGATGACGCGCAACAATGTGTTTTTGCACTTACTCAACACACTTGATGGCCCTGCGGGTGAAGCCCGTGGCTGGGTTGGCACAGATGAACATTCCTCGCAAGTGGAAACTATAAGGTGCGGAGAGAAAGGAGATTGCAGCATCAAATAGTGGGGCCCGAAGGCCTAGCACAGACAAAAAAGGGCATAGACAATGGGCCCGTCCCTCTAAAATCTTATCTGATGATACGATCGGCATTCACAGGAGTCTTTCTCATTGTCAGAGCTTCCCATCCCAACTGAAAAAAGAATAGATAATAGATAATAATGTGCTTATCTAAAAGTGTGTTATCTGGAAGTAAACTTAGTGTATTTAGTTTACTTTTTTTAAGTTCCCACAATTAATACACTAAAATTGTGCTCCATGAAACCACTGAGGTTGTTCTCTGTGTTTTGGTGTGAGGAGTTGTATTGAGAATGTGTTTACATGTATAAAAAATGTAATGTATATATTTTGGTTAAATTATTAAAGTGCAGCTTAAGTTAGGTTATTGTTTCAACATAATTTTCATCAGTAAAAAAAAAAATCATGCTAAAATTCAGCACACTTCAATTACATTCACAAAAAGTACAATTGTGTAGAAATGTACTTTTACACTTTATAAACTAAAAATATATTTTATGGAATGGAAAAAATATATATTTGCTTTACTTGGGACGTTTGCTCTTTCATGACTAAACTAACACATTTACACATTAAATTCACAAGTCAAGTATTAATCGAATAGGCCAATTTGGCTTGTTGTCATGAACTAGTCATGAACTAAATCATTTTTATAAAATTGAAATAATTGTTCAAATCTTGGTCACGCAATTTCACTAAAAGTTCAAAATATATATATTTTTCCAATATGACTTCTTAATCATTTACCTATCACACTGCCCTTGCATGTAACACAACGGTCAGACCGCATGTTGCAACAGCCCACGCTGATAAACGCCTTAACAGGACTTTTATTTTGGAGGCAGGTGTACTCACATGATGGCAGGCATGTCGCAGGAACCGTAGATGCTCTGCACGGTGTAGCCGGTCAGATGTCGGAAGGAAAACCGACGCTTGGAGTATTTCAGGCAGCAGCTCACTGTAGCAACATACACAATAACACACACACACACACACACACACACACACACACACACACACACACACACACACACACACACACACACACACACACACATACACATGAATACCATTGTACAACAGTGCTTTAACAAGGCCTGACATTAACTTTTAGAAGACCATGCATCAGCTTTTGGTTGCCAAGACATGACAAAATGATGGCCAAATTTGAATCATTTTATAATTTTGGATATTGATCCCATATCATTCTAACCCATATTTCAATATGAAGAAGCCCTGCCTTTAAAAAGATCAAAAAATTCCAGGCGTCTCTCCACGAGCCGCCGCAGCGGAACGGAACTACTCACCTGACTGTGCGCTGCCGATGAAGGCGGTGAGCAGGAGGAGGCAGCAGAGCGCTGCTGGGGTCGAAGGCCAAAAAGTCGCCATGGCTTCTCGGTGAAGGGTTCGGAGTTCCAGATGCGTCCGGCGGCGGCGGCTCGTCTCTTTTGATATGGGAGAGTGATCTTCCTTGGGTTCAGTTGGAGGCGGGAGTGTGACAGCTCTAGCCTCTGTCCTTTTCCTTAAATATGCCTTCTCCACCGGGTTTTCCCCCAGAATGAGCCTTGTGCAATACTATACACAAAACTAACAAACAAAAAAAAGAGCGAGCCAACCCCTTATTCTGATGGGGGAAAAAAATTGTTTCAGGTAATCGTTGAGTGCGACAGGTTTTTCTGGCATGGGGTGTTTTTCTCTGTGGGTGAATGAATGTTGTGTCTATGAATGATTGACTTATGAATGAAGGTCAGGTTCAATGGAAAGCTTACTGTATGCTGCACAGTGTACTCATAGGCTTGTGATAAAAGGTGAACTCATAATGAGTGTGTGTGTGTGTGTGTGTGTGTGTGTGTGTGTGTGTGTGTGTGTGTGTGTGTGTGTGTGTGGTCGGGCTGAATAAAAGCTTGCCAACACAAAAGGGAGTACATATCGTATTACCCCCTTTAATGTGGTCACGCCCGTGTACGTGGGTTGGTGTTTTTGGACTTATCTCAACCGTGCGCTTCCGCGGCACTGAGCGGATCGGCATTTCATCACCACCCCTCTCCGGCCACGCCGTCACGCGCTGTACCCGGGAGAAGAAGCCGTCGGAGCGACAAAAGAGGAAGTGAACAAAGCCAGTTCCACCGGCGCGGCAGCTACAGACACCATTCCTTGATGCCGTTGCGGTGTGGCAGAGCGACGCCCATCATGTATGACGTATTCTGTCAAGCGTTAACAGCACTGCTGCACACAATTTTAGGGGAAAAACGTCATTGTACAAGAGCGGAAACTTGAGACTAAAATGTTACAGGTGTTAGTTAATGTTCTAACGGCACGGGGGGGGGTAGATGGCAAAGTGAGACCCAACAAGTCCCTTCTAATGTTTATCAGCTGGACTCAAGGTCAGCTTTCTTTATTTATTTCGACGCAGGTCAACGGACTCCAGGCTCTGGTCATTTGGGCTTGAAGCCTATTTTACGAGCTTCGGTCAAACTTCTCCCTCCCTCTCCTTCTCTATCTACCCCTCTCTGTCCACCCCCCCCTCTCTCATAGTCCATAACTCAGTAACCTTTGGTTTCTATGTTGTGCAACGCTGTACATTTTCACTCATTCTATGTGCCGTCCTTCCAGTATTTTTCCACTTGACTCTGTGTGCTGTCCTTCCAGTAGTTTTCCACTGGGGTGGAGAGGGGCTATAAGAGGAGACAGAACCCTGTCTTATCACTCATACCTTGGTATCAGACCAGAGTGCACCATTGTTGTATCTGTTGTAATAAAACTACGTAGGTACTGTATGAACTTTACTGACATTGTTTGTTCTTTCCTCAGTCGTATAGGCGGTAAATTAGACGCCGTCAGGCTGTAATTTGGAAATGTTTTGGTGAAATTGTCAGCAGATTTGTTGGGGGGGGGGGGCTGTCAAAGCTCTGTCCTGTCCGAAGCCAAGGAAGAGAAGTCCAGACTCGAGCACTGGAACCCTGGTGTCGGGACGACGTCTTCGTCTTTCAAAAACTTTTTCAACCTTCACGTCTAGGGGAGTGTGTTGCGTTTACTTGAGAGCCAAATTTCCCTGTTTTTCCGAATTAACAAGATCATTTTTCATTAAAAAAACAATAAAATCTGGTCAATTTAAAAAACAAACAAAAAAAACCTCCAAAAAACACAGAGCAGAATCTTTCCATATTTCCAAGCGATCTGCTTCCTGCTTGTTGACCTGATTCGATTACATGACGTTTTTGGTTTCGGGTTCTGCCTGGAGCTCAGGTTGCTTATTTTTCAACCCGGTCCTAAAAATAGCCTTGTGTTGAAGAGGCTATTTTTAGGATGTCCTAAAAATAGCCTGATGATAGCCTGTTAAAGAAGGAGGTGGGGCCTTGGGAGGTGCACTGGGAAAGTTCCTGTGTGCCCTGTGCGTGTCTTCGTCCATTCGTTTTGCCTGGTGGCGTAGTGCATTGCACTGCTGCCTCACAGCAAGAAGGTCCTGGGTTAAATTCCCACCTGGGGCGCTGTTGGCACCGTGCTCCGGCGGGTTATCTCCCAAATAGGAGCCTTTCTGTGTGGAGTTTGCATGTTCTCCCCGTGCTCACATGGGGTTTCCTCCACCTCACGTCAGTAAGGACCCCCACCAAAAACATGCACCCATCATCGTCTGACCAGCGATGGACACTTATCACCTGGTCCCCGGGCGCGTCCACGTATGCTGCCCACTGCTCCTGGCTTTGGCCCCGGAGGAAGGACAAGCCAGGATGGGTCAAAAGCAGAGAATCCATTTCACCAGCCACCATCAAAGCATGTGGTGTGTTGCGTGACGAATAAAGACTGTTTCTTCTTTTCTTTCTAGTCAGCACAAACAACAACACTATTTCAACACTATTAAGTGGAAGGAAAATGTCAATTTAAAAAAATAAAGTGCAAAACATTGTACCACTATATCCTAAAAGTCTCAACTCAAACCTTAAAGTCAGCACTCTAATAATTTTTATATATGTATATAAAATATGAACCTCTGTGCAGCTATGGTACGTACATGCTTTATTGTTTTTATTTTATTTTTACAATTTAATTCTGTTTTCATGTCATTGTAAATTCTCCTCACTCAGGTGTTCTCATAACACCTGATCTCATATCGTCTGATCTCGTATCATCTGGTCTGATCTCATGTCATCTGATCTGATCTGATCTCATATCATATCATCTGATCTAAACTGATCTCATATCATCTGATCCCATCTTATTTTATATTAGCTAATTTTGTATAATTTAATTTGATCTCATCTCATCTCATCTATCTTCTATGACACTCCCTGTCATGCATTTTTAAGAAGGGATTATAAGACAGAGAAGGCTAATTATTTACATAGAAAATGTCTGTGCTGTGAAGTACTTCTTGGAAATACAGATTTTCATCCAATGACACCGTGGACAGTCAAGTCCTGGAACATTAATTCTGAAGAGGCGACTCATCATGTCGGCAGAAAATGAACACTGCTCTGACTGTTGAATTAAGAGCCTTGTTTCTGAGATGCTGTCCAAATCTTCACTTCATATCAAGTTCAAGTTCAAGTTTAAGAGATTATTTGTCACATACATACACGTACATATATGCAGTGAAATGTCATGACACCCGGTGATTACGCACAAGCTCTATAAGCTTGGAAAATACTCAAATGTGCGTAATCGACCATTTGTTTTACATCTGATATCTTCTTTATTTTAGTATACATTCTCTATTGTGAAACCATATGTGTGCAGCAAATATGGATTTTTTTTCATGTTAGGTCATTACAGTTCCTTTCTGTTACATTACATTACATTTAGCAGACGCTTTTATCCAAAGCGACTTACAATTATTCAAACACCGACGGACGCAGCCATCAGGAGCAACTAGGGGTTAAGTGTCTTGCTCAAGGACACTACAGCATGCTAGCAGGAGGAGCCTGGGATCGAACCGGCAACGTTTAGATTACAACCAGCTCTACCTCCTGAGCTACCAGCTACCATCCCCATGTTGATTCTGTTGATTGTAGAGGGGCTTTTTCATAGTTAATGATTAACATGGCTTTAATGACCTCACACACAAACAGACATTCCTTTACACCCATACAGGCACAGAGAGTTTGTCTTAATGACACATTAAAAGTAAATATTAAATGACTGAAAGCTAAATTATTAATTAAGAAATGAATGGTGAAAATATGGAATATAAGATTTTTGTTTCCTTTTGAACAAATAACATAAAGGGGTAATTAACAAATAATATATTTTCTGTCTTATCTCATCTAATCTAATTTTATATCATATCATCTTATCTGATCTCATATAATTTAATTTCATAATCATTTATTTTACATCTGATATCTTCTTTATTATATACATTCTCGATTGTGAAACCATATGTGTGGAGCGTGTTTTAATGCTAAATTTGAAATATTGATCAAATATGGATTTTTCTTTCCATGTCAGTTATTAGGGTTCCTTTCTGTTGATTGTAGAGGGGCTTTTTCTTTGGCATTGTTAATGATTAAAATGGCTTTCATGACCTTACTCACACACATTCCTTTACACCTATACAAGCACAAGGAGCATGTATAATTATTTCCAAATATTAGTTTGCATATCTCATTTGGAAAAATAGAATTTTATATTCTGTCCATCCTTCCATTCATAACGACACACAGTGATCCACCCACACCTGTAAAGTCATTTGACTAAAGAAAGTTAAACCCTGACCTTAAAAATTTGGATTTCATGTATTTATTTATTTCCTTCAAAAAGGTACGGATTTTAATTATAGATGAAAATTATCTTTAAGCTATAACTTTGGTGTGAATCCTTATAAATTGGGCATTGTCCTCGTAAAAACAAATAAGAAATTAAATATATAAACTACAACTTCTGCATATCCTGTTTTTGGAAGGTTTCTTATGATGACCCACACCGAGACAAACTCAACAGGATAACTTTTATTGCAGCTCCGCGGCAACACAAGCGATCAGAACGAAATGAACAAGCTTATTAAAAAAAAAAATACATTAAGCTGATCAAAAGAAAAAACGAGAGATTGGAAATAATTTAAAATGGAGAGAAATTCACACAGATGGCATGAGAAATATACATACATTAACACTGGAAATCTGAAAAATAGCAAGACAGAGATACAGATATTGTGGCTGTGTGTGAGTGTGTGTGGATGTCCATGCAAGTGGCTGTGTATGCCTGTGTGTAGAAATAATTTACGTATATGTATATATCTGTTACTATAACAACAGCCCTATGTTTCTTGCAGGACACGAAAAAGGCACAGGTTGGTTTCAATTTTCACTCAAAGCCGTTCACTGGAATAAAATACACTTTGGTTGGTTGAAGGTAGAGTGAGTAAGAAATAGAGTACTACAGTAGTACTTCTATCTATACAACAATAATACTGTATGTTGTGTCTGAGGTTCACACACAACAGAATGAATCTGAATAAAAGCATCCGTGGTTGACATCTAGTGGTTGGAGTCACTTTGGAGGTGGAATCGAGCAGTTTCCAAATGTTGACGTTACTGATATACTGTATATACACTGTAATAAAGTAGAAATCCATAATATTATTCTGTTAAAATTTCACATTTTATTTAGCTGGCACTTTTTAAGAAACAGCAATGTTCTTGTGAAGTGAAAGGCAGCTGTGGTGAATTTGGTAAACTAGTGAATACATATATACACCAATCAGCCAGGATATTAAAACCACTGACAGGTGAAGTGAATAACATTGATCATCTGGTTCCAATGGTGGCCTGGACTTGTCCAAGGAATGACAACCGGTGAACCGGCGACAGGGTCATGGGCGCCCATGGGCTCATTGATGTGCATGTGGAGTGAAGTCTAGCCTGTCTGGTTCAATCACTCAGAAGAGCTACTGTAGTACAAATTGGTGAAAAAGTTAATGCTGCTGTGATAGAAAGGTGTCAGAACACACAGTGCATAGCAGCTTGCTGCGTATGGGAGCGGTCAGAGTGTCCATGCTGACCCCTGTCCACCGCTGAAAGCACCTACAATGAACACGTGAGCATCAGAACTGGACCACGGAGCAATGGAAGAAGGTGGCCTGGTCTGATGAATCACGTTGTCTTCTACATCATGTGGATGGGTGGGGTTAGGGTCCGATCCGATGGAGCATCTGTGGTATATACTGGCACAACAAGCACGATCCATGGGGGCCCCACCTTGCAACTTCCAGGACTTAAAGGATCTGCTGCTATTGTCTTGGTGCCAGATACCAAAGGACACCTTCAGAGTTCTTGTGGAGTCCATGCCTTCACGGGTCAGAGCTGATTTGGCGGCATGAGGGGGAACTACACAATATTAGTGGTAATTAGTGGTGGTTTTAATGGTGTGGCTGATCGGTGTATACCTATGTATTATTGGGTGTCATGACTTGATTTAATTGCATGCTGATGGTAAGAAAAAAAAAAAACACAGTAAAAACTGGATCTTACTTGGATGAAAATAATTTCCAATCATTACTTTTAAGCACATCGGCATTTTAGGAAACATAGGATCAAACACCTAACACACACAGAAACAAATGTATGTCAATAGTGCCTGCACTAAAACGCTTTGGTCTATTCAAGACAAGAAGGGTCGATGGTTCCCAACCTGGGGTGCCAGACCCCAACAGGGGGTTGCCAGAGATCGCGGGGGAGAGGGGGGGGTTTCAAGGCCCTGGTCAACTGCATTCATGAGGGCTATGTTAACTAGTGGTGAAATATTTGTTATAAATCCACATAGGGTGAGTTCAAATATAAATAAAAATCCATGACTATGTTATAATTAGGTCCCTGCTAAATTTAAGGACATGAAAATTGTGTCACGGACTGTGAAATCTCCTCTAATCCTCCAAATCTGCCCAACAAAAAGTGTCGCCAAACATAGTTGCACTGACTATATGGTTTTTGTCTCGAAAGAGGCAGGGCTGCAATGAGCTGCAGGAAGTCTGGGAAAACCGACAGTGACGTCGACGTTGTGCATCTGCCACAGTTCTCATTTCCGTAGATTTAAGGAGCCATGGTCTTGTCTGAGCACGAACCTCAATTTTTGTTTTGGCAAATGTAAATTACATTATTTAAATACTGTGGAGTGCGTGTTAAGCTTGTTGTGGAGTAGGTGTGGTGTGATTTAAGCAGCCACACCTGTTTTGGGTCTAGTTAATTGGGCCCGGGATCATGGGTGGCTGTACACCTCTTGCTCATCAGAACAATTGATGAGCACAAGTTTAATCTCACACACACACACACACACACACACACACACACACACACACTCACACACACACACACACGTCTCATCGAGTCTTTTAACAATGGCGCGCTTGGATGTTACATAAAATACAGGCACCAGATGAAACGTCACTGCACATGATGAGAGTGGTTTGGCCTGAATGTATGCGCTTTTAGTATTAAAGTTTAATAAAGTTATTGCCGTGAAATCATCTGTGAAATCTGTTATTTTTGAGAATCTCGGTCTGTGAAACTGAGCTCAATTTACTGTGAATTTGGTAGGCCCCCAGATATAATATATCTTACACCCTTAAAACCTTACTCCCTCTATCATGAAAATAGAACCATTTCAGACAAAAACAACAACCGACGGCAAGAAAATACATAGATGCATTGCGTCCTTAAAACTGGGGGTTCTCGGATTGAATCGGATTTGATTTAGGGTGTCTCTAAGTAAAAAAGGTTGGAAACCCCGTGGCTTTGACAGAAAGAGAGAGGGGAATAGAGAAAGAGAGGGGGAGAGCGAGAGAGAGAGAGACTAATTAGACACGCAAGGCAAATAGTGTGTGGTGTGTGCATGTTTCTCAGAAATCACTTCATCCTCCCTCCCTCCCTCCCCTCACGCCTCTTCTCCACACTCATCACTCCGTGTCCTCTCTCGTTCCCGGTGCCTCTGGATCGCCCGCCAGATCCGACAAAAAGCTCCGCCCCTAGAAGGACAGCGAGAGAGCGAGAGAGAGAGAGAGAGAGAGAGAGAGACGGGCGGGATTACTGTGAGGGCTGTTTCGGTGTCCTGTAGGGGGCGATTTTTGTGAAGGTAAACAGAATTGAATGGATACCTCAGACGTAAAGAGCGGAGGTCGTCCCTGGTGATGTCGTTAAGAATGTCACTCAACGTGTAGTCCTCCATTACAAACTGGGACAGAAAACACCACAATGGGAAAAGTCAACTTCCATGTCTCCCATGAGGCATTGATTGTGCTGCATTCCACTGAAGTCACAACTCGGACAAACCCGACCTCCTGGTTGGCATTTTGGAGCCGATTGCTCTGACAACATGGCGGTTAATGGTAAACAAAGTTCACTCTTGATAGATGTTTGTTTAAAAGTACCCCAACAGTCGATCTTAACGACTCCGTAGTTTTAGCTACTGTGCGGATGCTTTTACAATGAGCTAAAATTTGTTCGGAAGTGGAGACCACCAACTGGGAATTACCGATTTTCAAGTTCCAACGGAATGCAGCATTAGAACAGCTAGAACAGTCTATGAAGTTCAGAAAACTGCCTTAAAGACAACATTTAACTATAATGAGATATTCAAATAACCAAAGTCCAAAATATCCTTAGCGATATTATAATATACAGACACTGTATATCCCTTTGTTTTATGACAGCTGAAAGCCACAACCAGCAAGACAAGACAACCAACCTTGTCTATTATGTCGGGGTCCGCCCCCTGGTCTTTCAGCCAATCAGTGAGCAGCTTGTCAGACTCATGATCGGCAGGAGTATGGACGATGGAGGGAGGCGTGAAATCTGAAAAAGAATAGTATGATCAACCCATGCATATATACAGCCTTCAGCAATGCAGGCGCAGTGCATTGCACTGCTGCCTCACAGCAAGAAGGTCCTGGGTTCGATTCCCGCCTGGGGCGCTGTTGGCACCGTGCTCCGGCGGGTTATCTTCCAAAAAAACAGGAGCCTTTCTGTGTGGAGTTTGCATGTTCTCCCCGTGTTCACATGGGGTTTCCTCCACCTCACGTCAGTAAGGACCCCTCCCAAAAAACATGCACCCATCATTGTCTGACCAGCGATGGACACTTATCACCTGGTCCCCGGGCGCGTCCACGTACGCTGCCCACTGCTCCTGGCTGTGCCCCCGGAGGAAGGACAAGCCAGGATGGGTCAAATGCAGAGGAGCCATTTCACCGGCCACCATCAAGCATGTGCATGTGTGTGTGTGTGCAAGCATGTGTTGTGGAGTGTCGTGTGACAAATAAAGACTGTTTCTTCTTCTTCTTTCTTCTGTCCATCACAGTCTATAAAGAGTGTGCGAGTGCAGCTTCCATTTCAACATAACTTCCTCATATTAGGCCTCTTCCTTACTGCAAAGTACTTACTTTTACTTCTGCTAAAATTATTTGTTTGTGGTTGACGAGATCATTGTTTCTGTGCTGTAATAGAAACAGTGGTTGGAAGTGTGTGTGTGTGTGTGTGTGTGTGTGTGTGTGTGTGTGTGTGTGTCTGTGTGTGTGTGTGTGTGTGTGTGTGTGTGTACCTGTCGGTCTGTGTCGGACCCTTGCCAGTTCCAGGTCATGTGATCTCTGCTGCAGTGTTGCCTTCAGCACCTGCTGATACTCCCTCTCCTTCTGCAGCAGGTCCTCCAGCAGCCTGAGGGGGGGCGCCACACCAGCATTACTGTTATCTTTGTCAAGTTTGTGCTGATTTCTGATCCTTAAGCTTTGATCATGCACACTTTGATCACTTGACTTTACTTTAACTTACATACACTTATTTTTTCAAATGTAACTTGTTATATTATTATTATGATTATTTATATGTATTTATTTTTTATTTAAATATGTTTCTATCTTTTTTTAAATACATTTTCTGGGGAAATTCCAAGTATACACTTTTGCCTACCGACATTATATTGTATTTTTCTTTTATTCTTGCATTATTGGCTTGAAGATTAAGCATTTCAATTTCAATATGCGATAGTTAATTATATATTGTTCAAAATCTATGAAATTACCTAACCTGAAGATATAGTGTATCGTTAATATGAGTCATTTCTTGTCTTAGTGCTAATATTTATATATAAAATATGTACACACTATTTGTATAGAAATACATGTATATATTTTCATTTGTTTATGTGTGTATGTATGTGTGTGTGCTTGTCTTTGGATAATTGCATATTTCTGTGTGTGTATTTGTCTAAAGAAAGTGTGTGAGTGTGTATGATTGTGTGTATATATTTGGGCGTGCGTACCTGTTGGTCTCCTGTTTGAGGCGCCCGAGCTGCGCTCCCAGAGGGTGCAGCGACAGCGGAGGCTCATGGGAAGGCGCCGAGCTGATTGTGCTAACCCCGGAGGTCGCCGGGTCAGCAACGGCCCCAGCGTCATCGGTGGGTGGGGCTAAGACCTGGCCGAACTCTGCCTCCTCTTCGTCCACCTCGTCCTCCTTCTCTGCTCCCTCGCTCTCCGATGCTGGGCCGAAGTGGGTCTGAAGCTCTGGTGGGGGACGACAGCAGAGGTCCGAAATGGTTCTATCCATCCATCCATCCATCCATCCATCCATCCACCTTCTAAAACCGCTTTTAAGGTCCCTCTTGCTATATTCTTCCCCACTGCTACTGTGTATGGACATTAAATTCCCTACACTCATTATTTCACAAGCCAAACATGTGGCCTTGATTACTGCATATTACATAAAAAAAACTATCTGTTATCAAAATGAATTAATCTATAGAGCTATTGCACCTTTGATATTTGAATATGGCTACTTTAAAATGTATTTCTATTTCTATTTATATCGAAAGTCCAAAACATCATGGTGGTGTTGTGATGATCAATCACTTTGTCACCGGTCAGCCAGTCATCCGGACATCCTGTTCATGTAAATGAGCCCCTTGTTTTGGAACGGCCCACGGTTGCAGACAGGGGGACGCCCACCTGGGATGAGGATGGTGACCGCCGCCTGCACGGCTCTCCTGATGATGTTGTCCATGGCGAACATCCAGTGGGGTTTGATGTGGTGGTTCCTCAGGACCTTGTTGACCTGGGAGCACCACATGAGGAGGGAATGCATGATAAAATGCACAGAGGCCTGATTCACCCATCCTTCCGTTCATCCATCTATTCAGTGATTCATTGATTTATAGATTTATCCATCCCTCTATTCACTGATTCATTCAATCATCCATCCATCCACCCATCCACCTATTCACTGATTTATTCATCTATCCAACTATCTACCCATCAATCTACCCACTTATTCCTTCATCCAACCATCCATCCATCTACCCACTGATTCTTTCATCCATCCAAATATCCATCCATCCATCCATCCATCCATCTACCCACTGATTCATTCATCCATCCTTCCATATATTCACTGATTCATCATCATCAATAATATTTTCTTACATCTCCAAAAAAAATACCAATATTGTGCACGTGTGTTTGCCTGTGTGTGCGTGTGTGTACTGACTGAGTCCTGGAACCCAAAGAGGACCAGCTGAATCTGGTTGATGGACGTGGAGTCAAAGTCGAGGTCCAGTTTGAGTTTGGAGATGGTGGTTGCCATGACGCGTCGCTCGGGAGAATGGATGAAATCCCTCAAGATGCAGATGATCTGCTTGATATGGTCGACAGAGAGCTGCAGCTCCTCACTGCCCTGCACACACACACACACACACACACACACACACACACACACACACACACACACACACACACACACACACACGGTGAACAAAAAGACCGGCCAAAATGTCCTCACTTCTCAAAGTGTCCTCATTCAAAAGACCCAAAACTCATGGTGGTCCTCACAAGTGTAGTAATACAGACACACAGTCATGACGCATGTCCCCAGACCTGGATGTGGTTTTCCAGCAGGTTGGAGATGACCTTGTCCTGGTCCTCATTGAGGACCTTGTAGAGGATGGCCCGTCTCTCGCTGTCCTTCTTCAGCAGAAACAGACCCCCGTCTCTGTCCTCAGGGGAAGGAGGGGCGCTGCGGTCCTCAGAAACAGAGCCCTCGTCAGGCACACTGAAACGCGCGCACACACACACACACACACACCCACACACACACACCAATATCACGCAGGTTATTTCAAGATCACGCAAGTCACTCATGAACGTTGAAACGCATGTATGTGTGATTTGAAACTTTGGAAAGTATCCATCACTCCGTTTTCGACACCAGCATAACACCCACAAGGGTGGGTGTTATGCTGGTGATCCGTTGCAGAGCTCCTCCGTTGAGTTTTGAACAACTTACAGCGGAGCCAACAGACCATCTTACTTGTTTACGAGGCATAATTTGATTGGAGAAGATTGAACTAAACCCTAACCCTAACCTTAAGTCTATCAGTTAGTCCGTATGTTTGTTTTAAAGAGATAAACAACCATAGGGTATAGAGTCTCAAATACCCCCGCACGTACGCAAACAAACACACACAATGAAAAGCGGGGCTGGCAAAGAGGTCTGATTTACAGTCTATTTGCAGATACAAGGCTCTCCTGGTTACTGTGTTTGCCCAGGCCGCTCGGAGCGCCACATGTCTGCATGTCCACCGTGCACGTCTGTTTGTCCGAACGCGGGCCTCGACGTGCGTGTGTCCCCGACTGTGACTGTGCCCAGGCCTAACCCTAATAAAGCTTGTAAAGTCCTCAGACATGATTATAGCAGCGTTGTAAAAGATAGTAGAGCGCAGTGTGGGAGCAGAAGGGCCACCTGCCTCACTTCAGACACTTGTGGTGAAAGGTCGGGCTCTTTTTTGAGGCTTGGTTCTTGATGAATGACTTAGTTAAAAACATTATTATAATAAATAAAAAAATTCAGTGTTCTGGCTCTTCGTTCGTTTGATTCAGTTGGTTTAATGCGATGGAATTTGGAAAATAATATTGAATTTTGTTACAATTATTTATTTCGGCAGAATAATGAAATAACTTTGGATCCCCAAAGTCATATTCTTTCAAAAGTATACTTATGTATTGCAAAAACAATTAATTCCATCAAAATGATTTATTTTGGGGTAATGCAAAGTGTAAATCACTCACATTTAAGATAAATTATGTAAAAATGCCTGTTTTTCCACATTCATTTAATCGCACTTACTTTCAACTCCAAGTGTCCAAGACTTTCTCTCTTGCTCGGCCACTCACTGAATCAAAATTGAAGGAGCTTGTTGGGTTCGCAGCGGGGTCTACGTGGGGTGCAGGCGTGGATCGCAGCTCACGACTCTTTTCGATCTGGAGTTCAGATTTCGGCTCAGTTCGGTGTGTGTCTGAGCGACGCCCGACTCCCGGGTCATTGAAAAGGTTTTTTTAATTTGCTACAAACCGTGGCGAGTGTTTCATCACTATTGCACATGCACGCACACACACACACACACACACACACACACACACACACACACACACAGAAGCACACACACCCTCACACCTCAGGTAGTTGGAGTTTGGGGGTTTGAGCAGGTTCTCGGAGTCGGAGCGTTTCTTCTTCTGGAAGAAGAGGTCGTGCTTGGAGTCGCAGTCGGGACTCACCGAGCCGTGCTCGCTGCTGCTGCTCCCGGTGGCCTCACACTGCAACTGCACCGGCAGCGACACACTACGGATGTAGTCTACCCCGCACACACACATTATTATTATTATTATTTATTTTCTTATTACTGGTAGTAATAGTAGTAGTAGTATTAATAACAGTAGTGACAGTAGTAGTAGCAATAGTAGTTGATAATTGTAATAATAGTAGTAATAGTAATAATAGTATTAGTAGTAGTAATATTTGTAGAAGTAGTAGTAGTAGGAGTAGGAATAGCTGAAAGCCAGACGTGTAAAGTAGAAGGTGGTGATCCAGAGCTGTGATGTGCGTACAACATCACAGTGAAAGACACTGAACACTGATAACACCAACACTTAGCCATGACCTGAAACCAACACATGTACATTACGTAAGAATGTGAAATACGAACCTTGCCAGACTAAATCATCGATGCCCGGAGCAGAGATAAAGAGAAAAAAATATGAGGTCAGAATGATCGTCTAGGATATCCGAATGAACGGGATGTGTGTGTGTGTGTGTGAGTGTGTGTGTGTGTGTGTGTGTATATATATGTGTTTACATGTAGGTCAACAGGAACTGACATGACATGAACATGACTTTGTATTTTTACTTTGAAGTTACTCTTCAAAGTAAAAATACAAAGTCAATCATTTTCCGACCACGAGGATCCTTCCACCTCTCTGTGGACACGTGAGCTGGTTTCAGTTTATTCTGCCTCATGCCTCTGAAAATACTTGCCAAGGTGACGGTCTCAAAATGCATCCACGTTTTCGTACTGCCAGCGATGACAAACCCCAACACACACACACACACACACACACACAGCACTGACAGGTTGCGTGTTAATAGCCGGCGCAAACAGCAGAGGCAGAGTGTGTACCGGAGGGTTTGAAGGCGATCTTGCTCTTCTTGCCCTTGGTGTTGTGCCTGACGAAGGAGTCCCGGAGGAGGTCGGAGGCCGTCGCCCTCTTGTGGGGGTCGGGCTCGAAGCAGCGCAGTATGAACGACTTGGCCTCCACTGATAGAGACTCCGGGATCTCCGGGTGAATCTTAAACATTCCCACCTGAGAGGCACAACATGCAGACCCCGCAGACATTGTCCATCGGCCCATTTTAACCATTGCGGCGTCACCAACCCGTGGCCTATAATGACACTCCATCCCACCTTAAACATGGCCGCCTGCGGCTCTCCCAGCTCGTGGAAAGGGGGCTTGCCGGTGGCCATCTCTATGATGGTACATCCCAGGGACCAGATGTCTGCCGGGGCCCCGTAGCCCCGAGGGCCCTTGTCAATGATCTCCGGAGCCATGTACTGCAGAGTACCTGCGCACACAGATCGAGGTTAGAACCAGGACGCACGGACACAAGGTTAAAACGGGATTAAAGCATGTTCCACGAAGGGTTTCCACGCAGTTTGAAGCGTTTTCCTGTTCCTAGGTTTGGGGCCGTGGAGGAACATGAGGATATTCAGCTCTTCCGTTTTGTTGAACGCAATGTTTTGAAACCCAACAAAGCCCCAAAGCTGTTTCGAAATTAGACATCAAGAATATGTCATCCCTGCTTTATCCTCTTTAGCTGCAATACCCACTTTTTCTAAGGTGAGATATTTAAATACGCTGACACTGTCCTGCTTCCTCGTGGTGGGTGGCTGGAATATTTGTTGAGCTCCTTATTTCATGTTACTCACACTGTCAATAACACACTAAACTATGGGGGCCTTTTTATTGAGTTATAACACATATCTGGTGTTGTGTGATAACACCACGGATATAACATTTTGATTTGTGTGTGGATGGTTAAAAAAAGACTGTGGGTGAATATAGACTGGGCCCAATTGCCATAATTTCCAATGACCCTGGGATGGAGGGTTAAAGATGAAAATTAAAGATGGTGAAGATAGGAAAAATCTGAGCTAAAGTTTTTAAACCTTTTATTTTGTTTGCTTAACCTTAAATCGTGACAAAAAAAACAAGCACTAAAGGAAGAGCTAGTCTATGCTAGGGAGTACCTTAAGGAGAATTGTAAAAACACATTTTATTCCCTGAAATAAAAGAAAAAGATTGAATTTAAAAGATCAACTTTCAACATTATATTCTTTGAATTTTTGGAGCCAGTCAATAACGGTAAACATTAGAACTGGTGACCACGGCGGAGTGTGACCCGGTGCTTGAAGTAGAAGAGAGGGGAAAAATGTGATAAAAAATGAGTTTTATTAGGCAGACCCAATAGGCTCAGGCTACACCCGGCTCTGAAAGGCCTTTGAGATGATTGATACACACACATATACACACAGACACACAGACACACACACACACACACACAAACACACACACACACACACACACACACACACACACACACACACACACACACACACACACACACACACTGTTATCCATGAATATATCCAAATTTACACTCAAGAAAACACACACACACACACACACACACACACACACACACACACAGACACACACACACACACACACACACACACACACACACACACACACACACACACACACACACACACACACACACACACACACACACACACACTCAGACATCGAGCGTCTCACCATTTATAGCCCTTTGTCTCCAGTTTACATAAGTCTGTACACACCGACACACACAAGGACACACATGCACAGACACACACATTGTAATGAAGAGTAAACACCCATCTGTTTCTACTTGATTAGCTAATCCAATTACACTCTTCACTGGCAACCACAGCAGGCCAGATGGCCATGAATGTGTATGTGTGTGTTCACATAGGCATTAATCAGTGTGTGTGTGTGTGTGTGCGTGTGTGCGTGTGTGTGTGTGTGTGTGTATGTGTGTGTGTGTGTCTGAAGTGTTTCCATAGATGCTGATGGCAGATCTTGACATTTTGAGGGTCATTTGACATTTTGCACTCATTGGTGAAGATCACAGTGTTTCTATGACTGCTCAGGTCGGCCCTCAGCACTTATTCATCTCAATTTGCGGAAGCATTTCTATTTTTAGTTCATTTTGCTTATTTTTCCAATTGCAAAATTTTCAGTGTGAGTCAGTGTCATGTTTAGCATTGTTCTTTTCTCTCCCGCTCTTCATATGTAAGCTCTAGCAGTAATTTTGAAGTTGTACAATAATGTGGCAACTTTATAAATGATTATTTATAATGGGGGGCGTTCGAATGTTAAAGGATAGGTTTGCCATTTTTCATGCCGGGCTTTATTAAAATGTTGGTTCCCATAATTTCTAACTGTTCGCAAGCAGAACCTCAATGAACGCTTTAAAGGGGACCTATTTTTAAAAACGCATATTTTCAGTGCTTGTGCACATACAGTATATGTGAGTCTGACAACCCAGTCAGTTTGTTGTGAGCTGTCGGATCAGAAAACATGTGGTAAAATGAGCCGATCAGATTTGCTGCCCTAATACACGTCATTGCAGTAATACGGTAATACGTCACTTCAACAGAATTAGAACCGCTGAGTAACTCCACCCATGGCTGGATCGGACCCTCGAGTATTGAAGCTAAAAGCTAAGCATGGGAAGTGCTCTGTTGTTGGCTGCAGAGACCAGCACAAATCTTTCAAAAGAAAGAGGAATTAATACCAAATGTCTGTGACAAAATTGCAGCTGAGAGAAATGTAGGTATTTCAAAAGTAATCCTGCTGTGTGTTTGTTTCTGTGTGTGTGTGTGTCCACGGTAGGTTGACTATACTGTAGGCTGCGGCACGCGATATGCTCTTGTTTCTACGGTCAAAACCGTAATTGTATTTGTTTAATTTATTTTATTTTCCAAAGTTTCCATAATTGAATGAAACAAAATTTGATTTTTTGATTTTGGTTGACTGAGAGGGTGAAATGAGTAAAAGCTATGGATTAAATAAAACTAAACCCAGAAGCCATGCTCAAACGCCATTGGCTCACAGAACCTGGAACTTGTGCTCAAACCCCATTGGCTCACAGAACTAGGGGCCTCAAGAGGGTGGCTCCTCCCACTGAAACAGCCCATATTCAGACAGGGTGTATTGGACGCATGTTAGAATGGCTCGAACGTATAATCTGAGTGATATTTTCTGCAAAATAATTCAAAAACATATTTTGGGGACCGCGGAGACCATATTTTAACTTGAAAAGGAGCATAATAGGTCCACTTTAATATTGAGAAACTTACCACTCCACTGCAGTTTCCCATTGTGCTTAAATGCAGTCCAAAGGGGCAAAAGTTTAAGTCTTATGTTGAAAAATATGTTCAATCTCCTTTTCGAAAAATCGGAAGCTGTCATTATTATCACAGTCTTCATATGTTTTAGTGAAAAAAAGAATGGTTGGCAACCATGGATTTTTATCAGGTTCTTACACTTCCACAAATAACCTCTTCTGTCTACATCGGGCAACGATGGTGCAGGACGTAGAGCAGGTCGTCCAGTAATCAGAGGGTTCCTGGTTTGATCCCTGGTTCCTCCCGCCAGCAAGTGTCCTTGAGCGAGACACTGAACCTTTAACTGCTATGGATGAGCTGGTGTGCACCTTGCAAGGTTGCTGCTGACATCGATGTATGAATGTGTGTGTGAATGGGTGAATGTGTGGCATTTACTGTTAAGTGCTTTGAGTGGTCGCAAGACGGAAAAAATGCTATATAAATGCAGTCCATTTACATCGATGCTAACGTAAGAGACTAGAAACAGGAAGTAGTGCCCCTTCCTAGTGGCAACCTACTGTAAAAGACATTACACTCTGGATGTATTTTTGTAGTAAAAATGCCTTAAATAAAATGTGATATTAGCGTTATTCAAGCATATTGTGGTGAGTTTCCCATTTTCGAAAGGGAGATTTAATGTTTAAGGCTTCACATTTATTTCACGTCTAAATTGAAACTTTCATGAAAGAAAAATGTCTTAAATGCCCAGATGATGTAGATGCCAGATACGTATCCCTACATTTTGAAGATAATGGTATTGTCATAGAAGGAACCCTGACAAGAAAAGACCAAATTACGTAATTTCTATGAAGTCCCTTCTTCAAGTACTTGATAGTGACAGGTGAGATATTCAAGGTTTTAGCATGGCAGGTTTTTGAAAGTAAGGGCATGTGTGTTGTACACTGACAGATTTAGAGAATTAAGCCCTTACCAGTGAATGTTTCTGTGCAGGGGTTGACTCCAGCTAGACGCTTGGACGTGCCAAAATCAGAAATCTTCAGTACGCCACTGTAGGTGTTCACCAACACATTGTCACCCTGAGAGAGAAAGAGAGAGGGAGGGATGGAGAGAATGATGGGATGATGAGATGATGGGAGAAACAAATAGAATAAGGACCAAAATCAGACGGACTAAAGGAGGGGCCCAGGAGGTGAATGTGATTCCTGGATACCTTGATGTCTCGGTGGACGATCTGGTTCTCGTGCAGGTATCTGAGCCCTTCAAGGATCTGTCGGGTGTAGAAGATAATGGTTGCCTCCTTCAGCGGACCCCACTTGGAGCGCAGCAATGCCGACAGACTCCCTGGAGACATGAGATTGTTTGATTTTGGACTGTAACGGTAACATGGGAAGACTCTAGCCCACTTTGTACTCGCTTGACATTTGACAAGCGTATCTCTATAGGGACCGTAGTTGTTAACTAGCCAATCATCATAAAACAAATGTTCTTCTTTTCTGACTTTGATTTTGACAACACGCCCCACGCTCCCACCTGCCCTTGACAGATGCTAAATCACAACCACAAGCACCTCGCTCATTTTTCGGTTTCACTTAAGGATACAGAACTGAGATCAACATTCAGGGTGAACTGAAGTTAAAATTTCACGAAACACCAGTGCTTTACCAACATGGTAGTTCAATAAAACAGGAGAGCTAATTCCACTTTGTGCCGCACACGATATACAATATATAAACTGTTTCCGGAGATTTGACTGGACTTTTGACAAAATACTCAAGACTTGAGTCTGGCTCGTCACCAAAGACCCCAGTCTTCACTCTGACTCGTGACCAAAGACTTGACAATTGGCTGGACTTGACTTGGCCCTGGATAAAAGACTCAATACTTGACTTTGACTTGTGACCGAAGACTGGAGACTTGACTCTGATTCGTGACCAAAGACTTGAGAATTGATTGGACTTCTGAAAAAAGACTCAACACTTGACTTTAGACCTCGGAAAAAAGACTCAATACTTGACTTGGGCTCTGAACAAAAGACTGGAGAATTGACTCTGACCCGTGATCAAAGACTTGAGAATTGACTGGACTTCTGACAAAAGACTCAACACTTGACTTTAGACTCTGGACAAAGACTCAAGATTTGACTTGGACTCTGGACAAAAGACTCAAGACTTTACTTGGGCTTGTGACAAAAGACTCGATACTTGATTTAGCCTCTGAACAAAAGACTCTAGACTTTACTTGGGCTCTGGACCAATGACTGGAGACTAGACTCAGTCTTGTGACCAAAGACTTGAGAATTGACTCAGGCTCGTGATGAAAGACTTCCAACTGGACCCAGACTTGCATTCAATGACTTGTGAACATCTCTGTTGAGAACAAACAGCCTCCCCTTAACCTTGGCTTGCATGACAGGATACAACGTAAAGTGTGACCTGGCTGTGGTTGAAGGAGTGAAATAACACAGGTTGCTTATCCAATCACAGTCGCTGGACTCAAAAGGTCCCGAACAATTATTTTACTACGACAATGACGGCACTCACCTCCAGGGACCTGTTCCATGAAGATCTTGATGTATCCGTTCTCGGAGACGGAGCCCAGGTACTGGACGATGTTTCTGTGCTTCAGGTACTTGTGGAGAGCGATCTCCTCGTGCAGGGGCTGGGAGTACCTTGCAGAGGGGAGGAGGAAATAGGGGAACAGTGCTGGTACCGGATATGACAAAACACCTCTTTCCTCAAAATACCTCATGCTCGGTCCTAAACTTCCTCAACGATACGAACGGACACAGTAAATATTGAGTTTGTTTGAATCGGAGCGGGGAAATTTAAATAGCTGCAAATACTTTCAAGTATAAGTTCATAAAGGTAAAGATAATGTGTCATGATATGATGTATTTAAGGTCAGGTTTTAGCCTGGGATTATACTTCTCATTTCCATGAGGGTCATAGTAATTGTGATATTAGACTGACACAGGTATGATGCAATATGGTACGTTGTGATCTTCAAAGATCTAAGATTTTTACATCAAATCAAATCAGACAGAATTCTTAAATCCTTCATCAATAGACATTTTTACATATCAAAAATGTCTCATCATCTAATTTCTCTCTCTCTCTCTCTCCCTGTCTTTCTCTCTCTCTCAATACCTGCTGTCTCTCTCTGGGATTTCCTTGATGGCGATGCGCACTTGGTTGCTGAGGTCTCTCCCGGCGTACACCACTCCATAGGTTCCCCTTCCCAGTACCACCTTGTCGCCGGTCTCATTAGTGTCGTACTCATACTGCAATGCACACACACACACACACACACACACACACACACACACACACACACACATACACACACACACACACACACACACACACACACACACACACACACACACACACACACACACACACACACACACACACACAGAAAGATAGAAATACATACAGTTTATAAGTATATACAGAATATATACCCAAGCATTGATATACAGTACACAAACATATGCAGTGCTGTCGTCATACATTTAGAATATGGAACATGGCTTTATAAATTATCATTCATAATGAATGGTGGTTTATATATGTATCATTGTTTAGGACTCAGCAGCGCAAGGAGTCCAACACTACATAATATCACTGTGTTCATAATACACACACACACGCACATGCACACGCACACGCACACACACACGCACACACACACACACACACACACACACACATACACACACACACACACACAGACCTCCAGTGTGTCTCCTTCTCCCTCCCCCTCCAGTTCCACAGCGTTTCCGGTACCATCGGATATCATTTCTTTCACCATGGAGCAGAACCTGCATGCGCGCACACACACACACACACACACACACACACACACACACACACACACACACACACACACACACACACACACACACACACACACACACACACACACACACACATATATAGACAAATAAGTAAATAATTTCAAATTAGTATAACATGTCAGCATTCACTACCACACACACGCAGGCATGCACGCTTGCACGCACACACGCACGCACGCACACACGCACGCACGCACACACGCACGCACGAACGCACACACACACAGGTGTGTTTTCTCACCGCGCACACTGGTCCTCAGTGGAGAAGTAGATCTGGAAGTCATCCGAGTTGTCATGCACGTAGAGGAAGCAGCAGCGTTCGTCAAACTTACTGATACTATAGAGAGAGGAAGTCGGTGGACACTTGGCGTGCTAATATTTTAGCATTAAAAGACCTCCTATTTAATCTGATCCCATCACTTTGTAAATTAAAATTGGGATTTTTGCTATTAAACTGCAGGCACGAGCACATAGGTTATTCTTGGCCTTTTAGGAAAGTTTGTAGGTCTTTACATACTTTGTGTTTGTCTAAGTCTAAGTTTGTATGTATGATACATATTTACAGATACATATTTTAGTATATTTCTTGTGCATACATACCACAATGTATCCCATGGTGCTTTTCGTTTTCTAAGACACCTTAAATGTCATACCTAATGCCTTTTATGGAGGTTGCCGTGAAGTTCCACTCGTGGATCCCTTTCTGGAATGTGACACTGGAACATTAGCTGAATGTCTGAATGCAAATGCAGTGAGGAGGGGAGAGGAGGAGGTGGAGAGAAGAGCAAAGGAGAGGCAGAGGAGGGAGGTTTGGTGGTTCTGACCGTTTCGGCAGGTGACACGTGCCAGATAGAGACGTTCTTCTCTTCTGCCTCGTTGTTGATGGACACGTAGGAGGGCTGGTACAACTTGGTGGGCTCCAGGATCAAAACCTGGAATAAAGAGAGGGCGAGAGGGGTAAACAGAGATTTTGACACCGAATGATTGTGGGGCCTGTAAGGGTGGACATGCAAGGCCGCGTTCGGGTCGGTACTGGGAACCGTAGTCCGTTGGTGGTTCCCCGCGTGGCCTCCACGATGATGTCCATCCAGAAGTTGAGCCTCTCCCGCTGGGGGGAATGCTCCACCGTCTGCTTCTTAAACCTCTGGATCAGTTGCAGGTTCTGCACCACAGAGCGCAAGTACCTGGAAACACAAGCCACAAGCTGCTTCTTTATCTCTCATAGGATCCCTCCAAAGTGCACCTATCTACACATTGTTTCTATTGCAGATAACAAGGTTTCACTTAGTGTTTTCTAAAGCCACGAGGCGACGCCTCTGAGGTAGCATCCTTTTACCAGAGCGGCGGTTTGAGTTTGAAGAGTTTCTCCGCCGCCTGCGTGGCCTTGGGGATGTCGTTAGCCAGCATGCTAACGGTGAAGAACTGACCCACGTCCCAGTAGTTGTTCATCTTCTCCAGAGAACCCTTTCGTCCCAGGAGGCTGTTCAACCTCACACCTGGGAGAGGGGTCAGGCGGAGAGGAAAAGAAGAAGGGTTGAGCGGGGCTGACGTGTTGGAAAACACGTTGGTTTCTACAACAGGAAGTCTCCCTTCCTGGGGGCGTCGAGGTTATTTGAAGCTCCACTTAGTGGTTTTAGTGTGCGATGAGTTATTCAAACCTAGTCAAGCTTATCGGTGAGACTTTAACCGCAGTCAAGTGTGTCCGGGGCCGGCCCATATCAACGTTCACTTCTCCTCCCTGGGAATTCAATCGATCAACTAATGTACCACTCAATCAAGTTAGAAAATAAAGTTTTGGGGCTTATCTCACCTATTTTTCTCAGCTCAATGGAACTCTCAAACTGTTGGCCGGCCACTATGAGGAGCACCGCCAGGTTGATCCCAGAGTATAAGGTCGGCTGCAGCTCGAAGCCCTTTCTGTACCTGAGGAGAACGCGGGTAGATGGATGGATGAACAGATAGGTAGATGGAGCCAAAGGAACCTCTTTAAAACAGTATTTTGGGTGTGGATGCTTTACACTGCTTTGAGTGCCAGATGGGTGGTGTTCATTAGAAACGTGAACTGGTGAACTGATTAGAAATCTGATACTGTCTAGAAAAGGGTCAGTGAACATTGTGGGTCTGCTGTAGGTCCTAATATGTAGGAGGACATTTTATTTTAGGTCATTTTAAAGATGTCTACTATGAAAATATATGATTGGCCAAAATGATTCATTATGTGAAAGACGAGGGGGGAAAAAGATCAAAGTGAGAACTTGAGAGGGGGTCAGCTACAGTAACAAGTGCTCATTAAAGATTGTGGTATGTTATTAATTTAAGAATCTCTGTCTTTATCGATATGCTGGAGATGGGAAATGTTTATCTCTCGATTACAGCTCAGAACAGTGCATGCTCGAGTTTGAATCCCCCCCCCCCCCAATCTCTGACTCACCACTGTATGGCGTTGTCCCTGTTCTTCGTGTCCTTGCAGTGGGAGTCCAGGAAGATGTCCTTGTAAATCCGTCCACAGAGGCAGAACATGTCCGGAGCTGGATGCTCACAGGACTGCAAGACCTGCAGCATCACACTCAGAGCCTGCTCCCTGTCGCCGGGAGTGTTTCTCCTATACACACAAACAGCACATATTAGTAAGGTAAGGCAGGGCAGGTTTATTTGTACAGCGCAGCCTTGGTTTTACCTGTTGAGGGCGAAGGCGTAGTGGAACTGGATCATAGGCTGTGTGGCCAGGTCGCAGGTCGGCAGCATTTCCAGCGTCTGCACCAGCTTCACCATGGCGTCATAGTCCTGGGGTCAAAGGTCAAAGTGCCGCATGGGGGTTAAATTGAGGACTGAATGGACAAAAAGAAGAAGAAGAACTTACTATTGCGACGATCACAGGCACAGGGAAGATCAAGATGAAAAAACTCATATCACTCAATATCTAATTGACTCCATCTCATCTTGTGAGAAAATGTCGGTCATATCACCATATAATTTTGACGACTAACACATGTATGGAAACGATAAACAATAATAAAAAAAAAAATCACCCAACCGTACTTAACAAGGAAGTCATATGGTTCGCTGTCTCTGAAGCTAAACTTTCTAACAATAATGCTAAACAATAATGCCTCTTCCAGAATAATGCGTCTGTTTTTTTTAACCTTTTTTTAATTTAATGAGCATAAAGATGTCCTTGAGAGCAAAGAGCATTCACGCAACATTTTTAGAAAAATTTCCGCCGAAACACTGTATACTTTTTCGAATTTTCAGATTCGAACAATTAGAAGACTTGAAGTCAAATCAATGAGTCAAAATTCGACTATGATATAAGGTTTTTCTTTTTACAATTCAATAGTTAAATAAAGATATGTTATTCATATAAATTCAAGCATCACTACATCTCATTTCATCATAACAAGTAGGTGTACCCTCCAGGAAAGAGCAGTTTATATGTGACCCACCGCAGCAAAACCCGCCATCTCGCACATTCCTAAAATTGCCAGGAGCAGCCAAATAAGTAAATAAAAGTAATTCTTGAAGGAAAATTTGATTTTTTTTTTTCTATCTATCTATCTATCTATCTATCTATCTATCTATCTATCTATCTATCTATCTATCTATCTATCTATCTATCTATCTATCTATCTATCTATCTATCTATCTGTCTGTCTGTCTGTCTATCTATCTATCTATCTATCTATCTATCTACAGTATCTATCTGTCTGTCTGTCTGTCTGTCTGTCTGTCTATCTATCTATCTATCTATCTATCTATCTATCTATCTATCTATCTATCTTTCTATCTATCTATCTATCTATCTATCTATCTATCTATCTATCTATCTATCTATCTATCTACAGTATCTATCTACAGTATCTATCTGTCTGTCTGTCTGTCTGTCTGTCTATCTATCTATCTATCTATCAATGGTACAGCTGCACTGCTCACCCTCACTGGATCACTTCACTTAATATTGTCATTGTATATTGATGCATCCTATTGTCTTTATTCATTTTGTATTGTATTGTATTTATTGTTTAACTTTTTACCGTATTTAATATTTAATGTTTGATGTTTAAAATAAGTTTAGCTAAAAGGTTTGATCCCAAGACCAATTGATCATCTCTCGTTACAGATAGAGGCCATGTGGCGTACCAGCTGGGGCCGCTGGGGGTCTGCAAACCACAGTTTGAGGAACACTGTTTTGTTGCTGAAATTGTGTCAAAATAAGCGACATGTTCACTCTCACAATGTCTCCCTTTAATCCCCTAACAGGACACGGTGGCTCAGAAAAACACAGTAAGTTTTTTCTAAATTGTGTGTGTGACAGTATGTATCTATCTATCTGTCTGTCTGTCTGTCTGTCTGTCTGTCTGTCTGTCTGTCTGTCTATCTATCTATCTGTCTGTCTATCAATGGTACAGCTGCACTGCTCACCCACACTGGATCACTTCACTTAATATTGTCCGGACTCTGGACCTGGAGAACATTTCAAACAGCGGAATTCAAACTTAAGGTGGCGATGTATCTAAATATTTTCAAGAACTACCGGAGGAGACGTACGGAATGCCCGTTGTTATTACAACGGAAGAAGTTGATGATGTGATCAAGACCATTGAGGTTGGTGACAGATTTTCATATTTCAGATTTTCTGACACTCATATTATTGATAGACTCATTTTATTTTGTTGTGTTGTCCGTACTTTTAAACTCTAAAATAATTCCACTTTTATAAAACATGTATATTCTTACTGTTAAATGAAAGCTTTTTTTAAAACAAAATAAGTTGTAGGTTGTTGACGCTGTTCGTGATTGGCCCATTCAGCAGTATGTTAATTAGTGATGAGGCTTTGTTCGTCCGCCAACCAACATTTGAATTTGGTGAGCTGGCAGAATGAAGCCAAGTCTCGGGGAAACTTTGAGGGTGATTATCTTAGAATCACAGTTTGCCACACCCTTGTCATTAACAAGTCATATCTTTAAAAATATTTGGAAGCTCTGATTCTCCACTTTCAAATGATGCAAAAAATCAAAAGCTGCCAAATGACCCTAAAGTCTGCGGTGGGTCACATTGTTGACAGTATCCAGTGTCGTGTTGGTCATATTAGAGAATGATTTATTGCTTGTGTTTAGTGAATAAAACAGAAGATAAGCAACTTTTGAGTAAATGGCATAGTAAATCAAAATCGCAATATTGGCCTAAAAACATCGCAATTGATTATTTTCCCTAATCGCTCAGCCCTGGTATACATATGTATAGAAGTGTATATGCATTCGATGGATTTTTTAATTTTGATTCAAGGTTCCACGATGCGATAGTTAAATGATTTCCCAGCGAATCTTGATTTTTCATTTCTAGAGGTTAGGAGCACTGGCGCTCTGCATTCTAATATCAGGATTGTGTAATGTCGTGTGAAAATACTGCATTCTGGCAGATGCCTACCTGTATGTCTCTGTAGGAGAACAGAAGGTTCATGACGATGTCCTGTGTCAGGACCTCGGTGTTGTCGATGCGGAGCTTGATGCGGGACAGCTCCTTGGCCAGTTCCTCGCCTTGGTACTTCTCCCTGGCTTTCCTGATGTCATTCAGCAGCGTGTCCTTGAAGGAAGCACTGGAGGACACCAAGGGAGAGAGAGAGAGAGAGAGAGAGAGAGAGAGAGAGAGAGAGAGAGGGTTAATAAATAAATGTATATACATTACATATACAGTGTTTATAATTATGCAGATCAAAAAAATGACGTAAACATGCAGAATTCTCGTCCTCACTGCGGTTGATAGAAATGTTGTTTTAACGTCTCAACACAAACCTAAGAGTCATAAAGGAAATACAAGTTATGTTTTAAAACTAGTCTTGGTTCCAAAAAACAATCAGAAAGATGAATGTGGGAATGTTCAATAACTGTGTCAAAAACAGTGAAATCTAAAGAGCCACCATTCTTGTGGTTTTCTTTGCACTGATATGCAACAAAACTACTCCCTCGTTTACAGTGTTATGAAGACCAAATAGAGAAGCAGATTACAGAGAATGAAAGCCAAATTCAGAAGAATAAGAAAGATCTTCATGTTTGTTCAAACATTTTCCAAAATTTCAAAATAGCTTTTAATACATTTTAATATATAGTTTTAATTTTACTATAATTTATTTATTTTGATGTTGTTCGATGTCTGCTGTAACTCCACAAT
>NC_137206.1:25131741-25141741 GCF_960531495.2 Zeus faber | reverse complement strand
GAGAGCAGACTTAAACACCATGGGGATAGAGGTTTGCACATTACAGTGTGGTTATACTGAAACGATGTAAATTTCCCCGTTGTGGGACTAATAAAGGTTTATCTTATCTTATCTTGAAACATTTGACTTCAGTGATTGCAGGAAATAAAGACGAGATCTACTGTATCTATCTATCTGTCTACCTCCCTTTAACCCTAGGATTGGGTAAGGCTAACCCAAACCCTAACCCTGGGTGGGTATACTGATTGAAAGTGGGTTTTGAGTAAGAGTTATATAAAATATTTTAATGGATGAAGAGTATGAATTGCAAGAGAAAGAGGTGGAGAGTTGACCTATTACACTGATTTAAACAACACAGTTAATGATAATAATTAACCATCTCTGCAGTGGTTTTTAATGTTTTTTGTGATGTTATTTTTTCCTTTTTTTGTTGTGTTTGTTTTGTTGTTTTTACTTTTTTTACAGTTAGCAACATTTACCTAAAACACTGCCTGAACTTGTGTATAGCCTACTTTACATCTTCCAAAACAAACTAGCAAACCAGTCAACCAACAAACAAGTAAACAGACAAACAAAAAATAAACAACAGGTAAAGAGACAAACAAACAAATAAACAAACACGCAGGTAAGCAGACAAACAAACAAACAATTTGGTAAACAGACAAACAGGTAAACAGACAAACAAACAAGCAGTTAAATAGACAGACAAACAAACATACAGACAAACACACAAACAGGTAAACAGACAAACAAACAAACAGTTAAACAGACAGTCAAACAAACAGGTAAACAGACAGACAAACAAACATACAGACAAACAGTAAAAACAAAAACACAAACAAACAAACAAACAAACAGACAAGCAAACCAACCAACAGGTAAACAAACAAACAAACAAACAAACAAACAGTTAAACAGACAGACAGACAAACAAACAAACAAACAAACAAACAAACAGGTAAACAGACAAACAAACCAGCAGGTAAACAGACAAACAAACAAACAAACAAACAAACAAACAAACAGGTAAACAGACAAACAAACCAACAGATAAACAAACAAATCAAACAAACGGTTAAACAGACAAACAAACACACAGACTAACACACAGGTAAACAAACAAACAAACAGGTAAAAAGACAAGCAAAAAAAACAAACAGGTAAACAAACAAACAAATAGTTAAACAGACAGACAGACAAACAAACAAACAAACAGGTAAACAGACAAACAAACCAACAGGTAAACAAACAAATCAAACAAACAGTTAAACAGACAGACAGACAAAAAAACACACAGACAAACACACAGGTAAACAAACAAACAAACAAACAGGTAAACAGACAAACAAACCAACAGGTAAACAAACAAATCAAACAAACAGGTAAACAGACAAACAAACCAACAGGTAAACAAACAAATCAAACAAACAGTTAAACAGACAGACAGACAAAAAAAACACAGGTAAACACACAGGTAAACAAACAAACAAACAAACAAACAAACAAACAAACAAACAGGTAAAAAGACAAGCAAAAAAAACTGGTAAACAAACAAACAAATAGTTAAACAGACAGACAAACAAACAAACAAACAAACAGGTAAACAGACAAACAAACCAACAGGTAAACAAACAAACAAACAAACAAACAGGTAAAAAGACAAGCAAAAAACAAACAGGTAAACAAACAAACATACAAACAAACAAACAGTTAAACAGACAGCCAAACAAACAGACATCCGGACAAACAAACAACCAGATAAACAGACAAACAGCTAAACAGACAAATAAACTAAAAGGTAAACAAACAAACAAACAATAAACAGTTTAACAGACCAACAAACACACAAACAGGTAAACATACAGACAAACAAAAAACCTGTAAACGGACAAACTAACAAAAAACAAACTGGTAAACAAACAAACAAACAGGTAACAAAAATAGCAGGTAATAACAGGTAACAAACAAACAAAAACAGGTAAAAAAAAACATGTTAAGAGACAAACAAACAGGTAAACAGACAGAAACAAACAAACAGGTAAACAGCCAAACAGAAAAAGAGACAAACAAACAGGTAAACAGACAAATGAACAAACAAAGGGCTAAACAGACAAACAAACAGGTAAACAGACAGACAAACAAACAAACAAACAAAAACAGGTAAACAGAAAAAACATGTTAAGAGACAAACAAACAGGTAAATAGACAGAAACAAACAAACAAACAGGTAAACAGACAAACATATAAAGAGACAAACAAACAGTAAACAGACATAAGAACAAACAAAAGGGTAAACAGACAAACAAACAGGTAAAAAGACGAACAAACACACAAACAAACAGGTGAACAAAAAATAAACAGGTGAACAGACAAAAATGTAAACAGAGGTAAACAGGTAAACAGACACAGACAAACAAACAAACAAACAAACAAAAAACAGTCAAAAAAACAAACAAACAGACAAACAAACAAATAAACAAATAAATAAATGTACTGTACGGACCCTATCCCCCGGGACTCACCGGCATCGTAGAAGGTGTCCAGCACCGAGGTCTCCCCGAAGTCCAGGCGGCCGAAGGTCACCGTGGTGAGCAGGGCACTCTCCGCGTCGCAGGCCCGCTGCAGGCATTGCAGAGCTCCGGACTCGGGGCTGCTGGCCAGCACCGCCTTCAGCCCGTCGTTCAGCACGTACACCGCCCGTAGGGAGCGCTGCTTGGCTGGCGGGGCGGGACTGGCCACCTCGCCCCTCTCCCGGTCCCGGTCAACCACGCCGCAGATCCCCGCGCAGTGCTCCCCGCCCGGGTCAGCGACCGGCGCGCCCTGCCCTGTCTCCATGGAGGAGAAGATAAGACAGCGCAGAAGTCCCTCTTTAGTTTGTTCTATGTTCTGGTTCTGTCTGTTCCTCTCCGCTGGTTCTCCTGGACTCTCCTGGTTCCCCTTGGCTCTCCTGGACTTTCCTGGGCTTCCGTGGTTCCCCTGGACTCTCCTGGACTCTCCTGGTTCCCCTATGCTCTCCTGGACTCTCCTGGACTCTCCTGGTTCTCCTGGACTCTCCTGGTTCCCCTGGGCTCTGCTGGTTTTGTCTGTTCCTTCCCTTGTTCCCCTTCCCTTTCCCTGGTCCAGCTGGTTCCTGGACTCTTGGTTCACCCTGGGCGCTCCTTCTGTATGTCCCTCCTCTGGTTCCTGGTTCGAATTCCTTGTTTCTAAGTTTCCTTTGGACCGGTTTTCCTGGTGTTCCTGGACTCTCCCGGTTCCCTAAGTTCACCTGGATTCTCCTGGACCCCCCTGGTTCTCCCGGTTCTCCAGAACTGTCCTTGACTCCCCTGGTCCTCCTGGGTCTACTGATTCTCCTGGACCCCCCTGGTTCTCCTGGACTCTCCTGGACCCCCCTGGTTCTCCTGGACTATCCTGGAACCCTCTGGTTCTCCTGGACTCTCCTGGACTCCCCTTGTTCTCCTGGACCCCCCCTAGTTCCCCTGGACTCTCGGGGACCCCCCTGGTTCTCCTGGACCCCCCTGGTTCTCCTGGTCTCTCCTGGACTCCCCTGGCTCTCCTGGACCCTCCTGGGTCTACTGGTTCACCTGGACCCCCCTGGTTCTCCTGGTCTCTCCTGGACTCCCCTGGCTCTCCTGGACCCTCCTGGGTCTACTGGTTCACCTGGACCCTCCTGGTTCTCCTAGGCTCTCCTGGACCCCCCAGGTTCTCCTCTACCCCTCGCTCTCCCCTGCGCTCCTGACGCGGTTGGGTGTGCGCTCTCTGGGTTTGTCCCCCCACATCTCCGCCTCATTAGTTCACATTACGGGCCCATTATCTCGCACCAGGAGGTCCGAGACTGGATCCGACTGGATCATTAAAGAGAGAACGAGTAAAACTGCAGTTAAAAAAAAAAAGAGGGAAGTGCGGTTGGGGGTGGGGCTGAGGTGGGGGTGGGGGTGGGTTTGGTGATGGATGGCGAAGTATTTGCGTTTGATTCGAGAGAAGACACGGAGATCCGTCCTCAGCTCCACAGCATTCCATTGCAATCCGTTCCAAAAATGTCCAAGTGTGCTCCAGTCCCGGAGACTCGAACCGACTCACCAGACCCCGGAGCATTCTCGTCCGGGCGCAGCCTGCAGGAGGGGCCGCCGGTCTCCGCGTCCTCGCACCGGTGAGACCAGGCTACGGAGACCGAAATGTTATGGGTCACTGCTGGATGGCTAAAAATAAAACTGCCCTCATACGGTTGTTTACTTTAATGAGACTACAAGGAGTTGCAGGGTGTCCGTGTGCTCTGGAAAAATATAATCAAATAAGAAATATAATTTATAATGTATAAATATGTATTTAAATGAACATTTAATATATATGTACTGTATGCATTTAAAATAAAATATATTTTAATATATGGAAGGACTCCACTTATGTTTTGCAATACATGCCAACATGTTTTATTTTTTCCCCAGACATACACTACAAAATATACTAACAACAGTGAAATTGTTATCCAAGAGTTACATATTTTATTTTGTAGAATATTTGGTAAAGGTTGGGACATGATGAAAATTAAACTTGATACAGCTACATAGGCTATTTATTTTATGCATTTTTTTTCTGGCCAATGCTCATGGGAATGTGGAACAGAGCTCTGTGTACACTGTTCATTTTTCATCGTCTATTGCTTGAGAAAACTGTAATTTTTTTATATATATAATGGTGTCTTGAAATCCCATGTGAGATTGGTCACTGAAGTGGCATAACACACAAAATAAAAAGTAGTATACTTCATTCATTAAGTGATTCATTCATTTATTATTGGAAAGACATCAAACTATGTGTTGAAAAATGTTAATAATTCGCTGTTCTGTATTATATTTCAAATATATGTTATATTACTTATATTAAATAGCAGATATACGGAAACATATGCCTGTGTCATCTTTTGATGTCCGTCTTAGAGTTGATAAAAACCTTGAATGTCACTATAGTAGATATAATTATATGGAAAATATATTGCGGTAAGATGGTGCCATGATGTGATCCACAGCCTGGATCCACATCCTGGATCCACGTCCTGGTTCCACGGCCTAGATCCACGATCCACAACCTGGATCCACAGCCTGGACAACAGTGATCTCCACTTATTCTAGCCCACACTGCAGCTTTGACCAGCCAGTTAGTTGGTTTGATTGTTTCACTTCAACTTTTAGTGGCGCAATTGAGTGTCGCAATTATTTAGCTGAGAAAAAATCTCTAGAACTTTCACTTCTGCTTCAAGAGACAGAACCTCACAATATGCCAGCCTTATTGAAATCACATTCTGTTGGGGAAGTTGGCCAGGCATCCGTCTTCCTATTCTGCAAATCATCTTCATGGAGCTTTAAATGACTACAGAATACATTTCTACATATTATTCATTTTCTAATATTCCCTCTGGGTTTAAATGCACACTGCTTCTGCACCGTCATAAGGTTGTTCACTTTAATCAGACTGTGGTCTGCGGCCCCCAATTGGTACTCGAAGGAGTTGCAATGGTTCGCAATAAAATTACTTCATTATATATATATATATATATATATATATATATATATATATATATATATATATATAAATTATTGTTTTTATTATTTTACATGCTTTAACATACATTTTTTTCCACAACATAGGTTTCCTCAATTCCAGTAGTGATGGTGAGTTTTTGTTGTGAACTTGATTGTTTTTTGTCTGTTTATGCTTTACATTACATTAGGTTTTAGGCTTTTAAATTACATTTCACAGTGTGATTTATTAATGAAAACACAATTAAGCTTAAATAAATGTAACATCCCTGCTTATATAAAAATTCCCCAGAATGCAATGCAGAAACCCAACTGTACAAACCAATTGCTGTATCATGCTGTACATTTCCCAAAATTAGAATAAAAACCAATTAAATGAATTAAAAGTACTATGCTGTAGAAAAGCTCACACACACACACGCACACACAGTACTATATCACTCAATTTGGTGTCACATTTTTTTATTAAAATCTGCACACATACAGTACATAAGAGCATCTTTATAACACTGAAATATAAAAGTATATATATATATATATATATATTCATTTATTTATCTATCTATCACTATCCTGGAGATAAAAAGAAAACATGTGTAGCCTCGGGTGTAGCGGGTTTTCTTTGTAATCAGAGAGAGAGAGAAATGAAGAAAGACAGAAAGAACAAAATAAAGAAAGACAGAAAGAAAGAAAGAAAGAAAGAAAGAAAGAAAGAAAGACAGAATTTAGCAAAAAAAAGGAAGGCCACTGTGACACGTTGCCATAGATACTGTGCACATGTGAGGAGGGGTGGCAAATGGTCACGCTCACACACACGCGCTCACACACAAAAACACACACACACACACACACACACACACACACACACACACACACACACACACACACACACACACACACACACACACACACACACACACACACACACACACACACACACACACACACACACACACGCACGCTCATGCAGATACGCACACACCTACAAGGTGAAGGCCGCAGAGTGGACACAGAACACCGCTCGGGCGACTTGGAACCGACCAGCAAAGTTCATGTCCAGGTTCCCCTGGCGATGCTGGGAAACCAGTTTGGAGCAATACCGGTTTGGACCAATACCAATACCAGTACCAGTTTGGACCAATTTGGACCAACACCAGTACCAGTTTGGACCAATTTGGACCAACACCAGTTTGGACCAATACCAGTACCAGTTTTGACCTGTACCAGTTTGGATCACTACCAGTTTGGACCAGTATCAGTTTGGACCAGTACCAGTCTGGACCAGTTTGGACCAGTACCAGTTTGCGCTGCAGATTGCTCCGTCACAACACACCGGCAGCCTGGCGGTCTCCCGGAAGATATCAGTAAACAAATGGACAAACAAAAAATAGTGAAGTAAACACAGGATAAGGCTCTGTGTGTGTGTGTGTGTGTGTGTGTGTGTGTGTGTGTGTGTGTGTGTGTGTGTGTGTGTGTGTGTGTGTGTGTGTGTGTGTGTGTGTGAGAGAGACTTTGGTGGTAGGGTTGGGGGTTGATTCTATGGCGTCTTACTGTTGATGCCATTGTTGATGTCGTTGTGTTTGTTATCATTTGGCACAAACATGTTTGTCTGAGTGTCTTGGCAACACGTGATGACATTGAAAAAAAAAAGGAAACAACAAAAAAGACCAAAACAAGCGCCGCGTTGATGTCATCAGAGGGCGACGAGACGATCCAGTCGTTTGTGGTTTCTCACTTGGAGAGGTTCTTCTTAATGTGCTCTACCTCAATCTGACAAAGATAATATTCATATAAAATATAACTTGTCACATCTGTTCAATCTTTTGGCTTAAATCTACATTGTGCGAAATGGTGTCGTGACTCATCAACCAATCTTTTTTTATTTTTTATTTTACAAAATAATGGTATGGATTACCACTTTAATATCCCCTCTGGGATCTCTAAACACTCGGGGGAACTCACCTGTAAACAAATGCGAATGCGTTTCTCCTCTTCCAGCTCACTGGCCAGCTGCTTCATTTCCTGCCTGCAACACATAGAAAAAACAAATGGGATCCACACGTGCACAGAGATCGGCGTCTGTATCGGGAACGACAGTACTGTGCTCATGCACCCGCTTCGGTAAAACCTTGGATACCAAGAAGCCAACACCGACCTCCAACCTTGTGGTTGGACGTCACATCGTCGTGTTGAACCTGATTAAGTTCAAACAAAGTAGTAAATGAATCGTTTACTGAAAAAAAAGAATCAGGATGGAAACAGGGTGTTGAAAAAGCAGCGATCTAATATTATTGTGAATGAAAATATCAGTTTTTGAATCAATTGTTGGTAATGGAAAGAAAGTACAGGAAAACCACCTGTTGTGATTTCTTACATTGTTATTGCTATTACACATGCTTTAATGCACATTGCTTATGTACCGGTAATATTCTATATTAAGAAGCAAGAAGGTCCTGGGTTCGGATCCCGCCTGGGGCGCTGTTGGCACCGTGCTCCGGTGGGTTATCTCCCAAATAGGAGCCTTTCTGTGTGGAGTTTGCATGTTCTCCCCGTGCTCACATGGGGTTTCCTCCACCTACCGTCAGTAAATCCTGCCCACTGCTCCTGGCTGCCCACCGAAGGAAGGACAAGCCAGGACGGGTCAAATGCAGAGGCCTCATTACACCGGCCAGTGTGTGTGTTGCGTGACAATTAAAGATTCTTCTTATTAGGGTATTTGCTCTATAATTTTCCTTTGTGGGATTAATAAATTATTATCTTATATCATCTTAACCTTAAAAATGTTAAATGATGAACGGTAATGAATTGGTTATCACGTAAATATATATATTTTTTTGTATCATTAGTAAACAAAATATAAGAAGATAGAGATTTAATGAAATGAAATGACCTGTGCTGGCTCTTGAGCAGCTCCACGGAGGCCCTCAGGTCCCGGAGCTGGTTCTTTAGTTCCTCCAGGCTGGGAGGGGTCAGGGGCGAGTGGCGGAGCTCCGGCGAGGGGCTCAGAGCCGAGGAAGAGGAGGGGGAGGCAGGACGAAGGCCGGCGGCTGGCAGGACCGGCTTGGGGGGCAACGGCGACTTACTGTCCGGGACCTGAGAGGAAGACGCAGGTCAGCGGCTCCGGCAAGGTTTACGCATTTCATTCCTTCTTTTTTCTTTATGCATTCAATTATCTCAATTGTTCTTATCGCTAATATATATATATATATATATATATATATATATATATATATATACACACACACACACACACACACACACACACTTTTTTTTAAATTACTGAAAAAATGTTTTGCTTATATATACATATTTTATTTTATATATTTTTTAAGAATGGCAACTTTCATAAAACAAAAGATCAAGTGGAACTGAGTAATGAAATATAAAATCCTTGCATAGAAGCGAGGAGGACCATAGAATACAAAAATGTCAAAATAACATATTAACAATACAATTAAAAGTGTAACTTTCAACATAGAATATATTTTCCCACAATTTACACTCAAGTAATTGTGTGTGATGGCTGTTTATACCTATTTTAGTGTTTTATACAAATGTATTTAGGCGACATTAGCTTTAATTAAAGTAAAATTCAATGGAAAATCTATGCTGTGGCGTCCTCTTCTGGAGAAAAGCGGAACAACAGCATACTTTATTTCCTTACAGAGATGGAGGGAACTGCTTTCCTCCGCGAAACGTCCACGGCTCTGGAGGGGAGAGAGTCCTGCTCCTCCACCCCTCGCACTTTATCACTCCTCTCCTCCACCAAGGAGGGCGAGTCCAGCATGTCGGGACTGGACAGGGAGGACTGGGAGATGGGAAAAGAGAGGGGGGGGGGGTCGAATCTCATTTCTCAAGAAAAGAGAAAAATGTCTTTATTTGTCACACAACACACCACACTACAACACATGCTTGCACCCACACACACACACACACACACACGCTTTGATGGTGGCCGGTGAAATGGATCCTCTGCATTTGACCCATCCTGGCTTGTCCTTCCTCCGGGGCCACAGCCAGGAGCAGTGGGCAGCATACGTGGACGCGCCCGGGGACCAGGTGATAAGTGTCCATCGCTGGTCAGACGATGATGGGTGCATGTTTTTGAGGGGGGTCCTTACTGACGTGAGGTGGAGGAAACCCCATGTGAGCACGGGGAGAACATGCAAACTCCACACAGAAAGGCTCCTATTTGGCAGATAACCCGCCGGAGCACAGTGCCAACAGCGCCCCAGGCGGGAATCAAACCCAGGACCTTCTTGCTGTGAGGCAGCAGTGCAATGCACTGCGCCACCGTGCCAACAGTGCGGATAAATAGTTTAGTTTGCGTGCGTGCGTGTCTCACTGGTGTTATGATCTGGGATCGCGGTCGTCGGTCTGTGATCCTCGGTCGCGACGCTGTCGGATGATTCAGTCGCTCCGTTGCCGAGACAACAGCGTCCAAGTCCATATCTACACACACACAC
>NC_137206.1:25119241-25126741 GCF_960531495.2 Zeus faber | reverse complement strand
GTGTTTCGCTGAGGGAGCGCTTGGCGGCGGTGGCTTCTTTGGCCTCTGCACGCACACACACACACACACACACACACACACACACACACACACACACACACACACACACACACACACACACACACACACACACACACACACACACACACACACAAACACACACACACACACACACACACACACACACACACAAAGTTTCTTAAAGATTACGACCTTCTTAAAGTGCATTTTCCCAGGGAATATTCAATCGCTCTCCAAAGTCCAGAAACAATAAACAGCTGGAAAACAGCTCCTTCCTATCCTTCATACTGTATATCGGGAAAAATGTGACTTTCTTCAGGTGCAACCGTTTCTTTCCATGACACATGCCTCTGGAATACACAACACAACCAGGAACAAGTTAAATCACCGTCCAGGATATTCATAATTCTTTCGGTGACCAAATTTGGACGTGTTGCGTAAATATCCTTCAGCCTCTAATTTTATTACTTTAATATGGTTACCGGCTCCGACCGAATAAGATGAGATTTAATTACATTTTGACACTGAAAAAAGTTGAAAAAAAAAAGCCTATAATAACTTATCCAAGTGCAGCGATTTGATCAATTGTGCCAAATACGTCAACTAGTCTCCTCTGCTTTTCTTCTCTATCCTCTGTTCTCTTTTCATCTTTACTTCATCTTTCATCGTTCCCCAAAACGTGATCATGAACAAGTACAAAGCGTTTGGCAAAATGTGATTTTGAGTAAAGGCCCCACTTAATTAAAGATGGCTATGATGGCTTTCAAACAGTCTGATTGAATGGGTGTGAGTGAGGTGCAACCACATGACATTTCTTTGTTAAATCCGTCAAAAACTGCTGAAAAACTCTGTGATTCTCTATGCCGGTAGTATTTCAACTGCGCCCCCTCAACAATCTCAACATCCTCAACTCTGCCACCTCCAGTTCAGCCACCTGCCTTTTTGTCAGTGCCACCGCCTCTAAACCATACAACATAGCTGGTCTCACTACCGTCCTGTAGACCTTCCCCTTCACTCTTGCTGGAACCCTTCTGTCCTAGATCACTCTGGACACTCTTCTCCACCCACTCCACCCTGCCTGTACTCTCTTCTTCACCTCTCTCCCACACTCTCCACTCCTTTGGATGGTCGACCCCAAGTACTTGAACTCATCTGCCTTCTACACCTCCACTCCTTGCATTCTCAGCTTTTTGCCGCCCTCCCTCCCATTCAGGCCCATGTATTCTGTCTTACTCCTGCTGACTTTCATTCCTCTTCTCTCTAATGCTGCCTCCACTTCTCCAGGCTCTCCTCAACCTGCTCCCTACTCTCGCTACAGATCACAATGTCATCCACGAACATCATAGTCCATGGAGACTCCTGCCTGATTTCCTCTGCACCATTGCAAACAAGAAAGGGCTCAGAGCTGATCCTTGATGCAATCCCACCTCCACTTTGAATGCCTTTGTCACACCGACTGCACACCTCACTACTCTCTGACTGCCCTCATACACATCCTGTACAACTCTCACGTACTTCTCTGCCACCCCGACTTCCTCATGCGATACCACACTTCCTCTCTCGGCACCCTGTCATATACTTTACATGACTAATTACATTTGATGAAATACATTTATTTTAAGTTTCTAAATCTAATAGGATGATAGTTTATCAATTTTGCATGATCTAATTTTCATGATGATTATAATACCTTAAACACAAAGCATTAAAAACAAACGTCACAAATGAATTTGGCTGCTCGACCTGGTCTACGATGAACGGCGTTAGTTTAAACATGACACATTTTTTATTTAGACATTTTTTTGGGGGGTCCTTTAAATCCTTAGGGGGGGGGGGGTGACTCGGGTGACTCGGCAAAAAAGACAAAAAAAAAAAAAAAAAGTGTTTGAACACCACCAGTTATGGTGCAGGATGTCGTGCGGAACCGTTCTTTACCTCTTTCTCCACCTCGGGGAGCAGCAGCTTGACAAAGTTATCGGGGAAGACGCCCTGTCTCCCCCCGATCTCCCCCATCCACCAGCCTGCGTCAGCACAGTCCTGGAGAGGGGGGGGTGATAGAGAGAGGGGAGAGAGGGTGGGGAGAGAGAGAGGGTGAGAGAGGGGGGAGAGAGGGGGGGGCGAGAGAGAGGGGAGTGAGAGAGGGGGAGTGAGAGAGGGGGAGGCAGGGGAGAGAGGTAGAGGGAGAGAGAGAAGGGGAAAGAGAGAGGGGGAGAGAGAGGGGAAGAAAGAGAGAGGGGGGAGAAAGAAGGGGGGGGGGGGGGGACAGGGATTTATATTTATTTTTTAAAGTGCGATGTTTCCACAGATCCGTCTGCATTTCAGTCCAAAACCTTTGTATTTATATACAGTATCTAGAAACATTGTGGAATTCGGGGGGGGCTTCGGGGCCCCTTGTGCTGCTTGGAGGGGCCACGACATAATACCGACCTTCTACACCAGTACCAATGGGGATAAGTCATATACACTCACCGGTGGACATCTTACACACGCATGCACCCACGCACGCACGCATGCACACCTGCTTGGAGTGCACCCCAGCATCCTGTTGGTTGCATTCCTCTCCTTTCCTCCCTCATTTACTGCCATAACTTTGACAGGAAGAGGCCACATGACCAGTTGCAGTTCCAGTTTTCCTGGACCTAATTCAGTTTTTCAATACATGTTGTCGTCCAATGTTTATGTTTTTGGGCAAATGTTGTTTGTTTCTATTTTTATTTGTCTCACCGTGGTGATTCTCCCCCTCTTGGAGTAGTGATCAGTTGTTTATAGACCCAAACATGATAAATAATTCTCCAAAGAGGGGGGTTGGTGGTGGCTCTCCATAACCAAATACTGTGCTCTTGTCATTCTACAAGATATCCACAGGACAGAGTTATTGCAGCAGTTGTTGATGATTTAAGAATTAATAAAGAGTTGCATTGCAGGTTGAGAACTTGAACTCCGCTTGCAGACTAACTCTGTCCTGAATGCAATGGCATACAAATACTCTGTGTTGTATGCCCAGCATGCTGACAGCACAGGTTAAAAAAAAATAAATAAATAAATAAAAAAAATTAAAAAAAATGAAAATAAAAAATAATTCTGCACCAATCTTCGGCAGGCCGGATTAAAAAGACCAACGGGCCAGATGTGGCCCGCGGGCCGAAGTTTTTTGAAGGATTTTGTGATTTTGAGAATAACTTGGAGGAGTTCAAGAATAATCATTTGAGATCAATAATGCAAGAGAAATAATGATTGTATGGTCTATCTATCTACCCATCTGTAGATTTCAACTATTTGTCTATCTATCTGTCTATCCATCTGTTCGTCTATCTATCTACTCTCATATGTGAGTTTTAAAAACATGTGAGTTTTCTGTCTTTATCTATCTGTCTATCTATCTATCTATCTATCTCTCTATCTATCTATCTATCTATCTACCTATCTATCTATCCATCCATCGATCTCTCTACCTTGCTGATGATGTTGACGATCTCCCCCTCTTTGATGGAGAGCTCGTCTTCATTCTGGGCTTCGTAGGGGAAGAGGACTTTGCACAGCTCCCGACCTGCTGACCAATCAGGAGACAGAGACCACGTCAGCCGAGAGAAGCAGTGAACCACTCCCCCACACCGTGCACCGCGTCAGTCCAGAGAAGGAGTGCACTGCTCCCCCACACCATGCACCGTCAGTCCAGAGAAGGAGTGAACCGCTCCCCCACACCATGCACCGTCAGTCCATCTTCCAGGCAGAATAACTGCTGTTTGACTTTTTAAATGTTTTCTGGCTTCAGTGACAGCCACTCCTGCTTACCTTTCACTTTGCTGTCGGGCTCGGCCTTCATTGTCTCCGCAGAAGCTTTTCCCCCTTGTGTCTGAGCGAGATTAAATAAGATAAGATAATAAGATAAAATATGATAAAATAATAAGCTGAGATAATAAGACAAGATGATAAGATAAAATATGATAAGATAAGATAATAAGATAAGATTAAATAATAAGATGATAAAATTACAAGATAAGATAATAAGATAAGATAAAATATGATAAGATAAGATAATAAGATAATAAGATAAAATATGATAAAATAATAAGATAAGATAATAAGATAAGATGATAAAATACGATAAGATAAGATAAAATACGATAAGATAATAAGATGATCAGATAAGATAAAATAATAAGATAAGATGATAAGATAAAATACGATAAGATAAGATACAATAAGATAAGATAATAAGATAACATATGATAAAATAATGAGATATGATAATAGGATAAGATGATGAGATACGATTAAATAATAAGATAGAATGATAAGATGATAAGATAATAAGATAAAATACGATAAGATAAGACAATAAGATAAGATAATACAATAAGATAAGATAAAATACGAAAAGATAATAAGATAAGGTAAGATAATACGATGAGATAAAATAATAAGACAAGATAATAAGATAAGATAAAATAAGATAAGATAATAAGATGATAAGATAAGATAATAAAATAAGATAAGATGATAAGATAAGAAGATAAGATAAAATACGATAAGATAAGATAATAAGATAAGATTAAATAATAAGATAAGATGATAAGATAATAAGATAAGATAAAATACGATAAGATAAGATAATAAGATAAAAAATGATAAAATAATACGATAAGATAATAAGATAAGATAATAAGATAAGGTAAGAAAATACAATAAGATAAAATAATAAGATGGGATAAAATACGATAGGATAAGAAGATGATAAGATAAAATATGATAAGATATGACAATAAGACAAGATAATAAGATAAGATCCAATAAGATAAGATAATAAGATGATAACATAAGATAAAATAATAAGATAAGATGATAAGATAATATTTTCGTTTAACATCTGTAATAACATTCAAATTGCATCACACTCAAAATAATATAAATGAAACAGAGATAGATGGATAAACAAAGAAAGCACCCATCTTCACACACACTCTTTATGTGTGTGTGCGCGCAGGGTGTTAAAAGGACTGTTGTTTCCTTCCTGGAAGAACCCCTCGTCTGTGTTTATGGAGCCAGGGTGGCTCTTCCACAGGAGCGCGCACACAAACACACACACACACACACACACACACACACACACACACACACACACACACACACACACACACACACACACACACACACACACACACACACACACACACACACACACACACACACACACACACGCACACACACACACTCATGTGCACACAGGGCCCAGTCTGTCCAGAACACACACATGGCTCTGTGCTGAACCTCCATCTCTCTCTATCCCTCCATCTCTCCTTCTCTCTCTCACCCACCCGGCCCTCATATTCCTCTCTTCCTAATGAGCTAATAAGACCCGTGTGGAGCCACGACTGCTGAGCCATGGCTATAGCAACGACCCCCCTCCCCCAAAAGTATTACCTTTTAAAAGGCAAATCACACCGCAAAGCAGTGTTAAACCTAATTAACGGATAGAGGAATACGGCGTGAATTAAATGAAGGTATAAGTGACCGTAATCTGTGCAGAAAGCCGCTTGTGAGATTATTTGATCCTAAAGGTTTGTTTCGACTCATAGGGCTGGGTTCCTCTAAGAGCCGCCCATGCCGCACCAATACTGTCTCTAGAGTTACCAGGCCGCTCGGGTCTGTGCCTCTATGGGCTGAGGAGGCGTGGGACTATTTCCATGTTGAAGACAAACACACCGATGACACACTGATGGCGCTTGTGGCGTCGGTTAAAAATAGCTCAGAGCCGTCTGAACGCGTCTGAACGGCAAACTACCGGTCAAACTTGTTATTTCCCTGGACTAAGCTCCACTGATTTCAACTGGGACTGTTACTGTCACGACAATTCTTCACTGTGCGATGAACTTGCATGCAAATTAAAAACAGACAGACAGACAGACAGTCAGACAGACAGACAGACAGGCAGACAGGCAGACAGGCAGACAATATAGATACTTTATGCATCCCCGAAGGGAAAGTGAAATGTCCCAGCAACTCAGATCAAAAAACAATAGACAGTTATAATAAGAAAAACAGAATAAAAACATGAAAATGAAAAGTGTCAATAACTGGGGAAAAAGTGAAAGATACAATAAACCGTACACAACGACAGGATAATGGAAAATAAACCTGACATTTGGGAAATGTTATCAATATAACCCTGAGCAATTAACTGTTACACAATAAAATAAAATATGTTTAGGTAGTAGAAAATAAACCTGAAAAATCTAAGGAGTTAAACAGAATACTGACAATTAGTCTAAAAACCATAATAAATTGAATTGATTATGGCTTGTTTTGTTATTAAAAAAAATGGGTTTTAAAAAAATCAATACTGTTAATTATGTTTTTTAGCTCCTCAAAGAGGGACTGACAAAAAAAAAAAAAAAGAATGCGAGAACCAATGCGTCAATTCAACAATGTGAGAGGAGTTGCAGCAGAGTTGAGAACAACAAACCTATGGCATCAATGATTTTTTCCCGGGGAGATTTAGAATGATGCCAATAACAATGCCTCTGTGGATACAAAGCTCCAATTCCTCTGTTCTGACAAAGAAGAAAGTGAAAGTTTATAGACGGACTCTCGCATCCTGCAGCGTGATTGTCGCCCGTCACCATCTTTTTCCAATCACTACAAACTGCTCAATCCAACGCCAAGTATCCAGCGACTCATTGACGATCATTTCAGTTTTTACTTTCACGGAACTGCATTGGAACACTGCAGCACGTCCTTGAATAATCTGGGACGCTCTTCAAGCTATTTTTAGCCAGGAGCATCACAGCATTGGCGTAGTTCTACTTCTGAAAACAGCCCTTGGAGAAACTAGAGGAATTTGACAACTAGGAGCCTTGCTCGGCTCTGACATACAGTAGATTGTCTGCAATGCTATACTATACTTTGAATACTGAGTCTATATAAAGTAGACCTATAGACCTTGGCCAGGTCTCTCTTGTTGAAGATATTTTTTTTATCTCAATGGAATTCCTGGTAAAATAAAGGTAAAATAAAAAATGTAACCACCAACAAAGAAAAAGTATGTTGAAGGAAGCAAATGTCTGGTAAGGGTATTGAGATAGTAAAATGAGAGGAATACAGAGCTTAATTCAAAAGTGATAATTACAGACAGTACACATGCAACGCTGATGTGTGAGTGGAACGGAGACTTCTTACCTGTACGTTTTCCAGGTTTTATTTTAGTCCTACTTCTATTCACGAAATTCAAATTCGAATTCCCAGTACTCAACCACCTTTAAACCATTTCTGGTAATGAAGTTTGGTTGTTGAGCCAGTGAGGGACCTTTGACTTTCAGTATGAAGTCGCACTCTGCCTTGATTAGATCACTGGATCCAATCAAAGGTCTGACAGCCGATATGTCTGCGTGCAGACGACATACTCCTCTAGTTTAAAAATCCAACTTACTCAATTTCAGTCCGTCTATGGTCACCAAGATATATTATCTTCTTTCAACCCCA
>NC_137206.1:25111741-25114241 GCF_960531495.2 Zeus faber | reverse complement strand
GGATGGATGGATGGATGGATGGATGGATGGATGGATGGATGGATGGATGGATGGATGGATGGATGGATGGATGGATGGATGGATAGATAGATAGATAGATAGATAGATAGATAGATAGATAGACAGACAGACAGACAGACAGACAGACAGACAGACAGACAGACAGACAGACAGACAGACAGACAGACAGACAGACAGACAGATAGATAGATAGATAGATAGATAGATAGATAGATAGATAGATAGACAGACAGACAGACAGACAGACAGACAGACAGATAGATAGATAGATAGATAGATAGATAGACAGACAGACAGACAGACAGACAGACAGACACCTTCTTGGGTTGGATCTCTCCCGATCCCATGTCAGATCTACTGTCTCCTCCATCGCTCTCACTGCCTGGGCTGTCCTTACCTGCACACACACACACACACACACACACACACACACACACACACACACACACACACACACACACACACACACACACACACACACACACCTTTAACATTATGTTGCATCGTTTATTATTGAAATACTAGACACCTACTCGTCTCTGGCACCTGCATCTCTTCGTCCGAGTTCGAATTCAAAAAGGAAATTTGCATGAAAACGAATCTCTGAAAAATGCCCGCTGACAATAACAAAGGTGCGTCTGTTGGATTGAGCCGTATATGAAGCATGAGGGGCGTTATTTAGACAGCGATGCAAACCCCAACCCACTGGAACTTTATCTCCAGGACACACGTTCCTCGGCGCAACTGGCTGGGACTCACTGGTGCGTCCGCTGTGCAGCTCGTCCTGCGAGGTGGGCGTGTCCACAGAGGGCGTGTCTGTCTCAGGAACGATTTCTTTGGTGAAGTTTGAGGGGAACATGCCGCTCTTCCCATCCAGCACGCCTTCCCACCAGCCCTCCTCCACCTGGAACATACGCAGACATTCATACAAACGCATCATATTGGATTTGCTCGTTGTGCCGGTCGACCGTTCACGGATGCTGATGGCCGTGTCAGCCGCTCAGCGCGCTGATACTTGGACGCTAGCTTTGCATTTAAAAATGTGCGCCAGCCGGGCGGAGCGGCGCCGCCTGCCGGAACCCTCACCTCCGCTATGACCTCGATGACGTCGCCGATTTTCAGCTCCAGCTCGTCTTCGTTCTGAGGCATGTAACTGAACGCCGCTTTACACCGCCTCTTACGGATCTGCTCACCTGCAGAACGCACACACACACGCACGCACGCACGTACGCACACACACACATACACACACACACACGCTGTTAAGCTTTTATAAACACAGCCGCATTTACGTATACATGTCTTAGTCCTTTTGTATGTATTTAAGAAGGGGAAGAGGATGACAAGCCGATGCGGTTCCCTTTAACAGGTTTCTCTTTCTGCCTCTTTCCTAATTTGTTGGTGGTTAAATTGCAGTTAACCTTAGTTTTGGATAAAAAAAAAACGACACTGTGCCCCCTTTGAATCACATCCATTACTAGACTCATTGAAACCCTGGTTGCAGTGATTGTGGTAAATCATCAAACAAGTCCCTTTGTTCCAGGTCTCTCTTGAAAATGGAGATCCCTCTTCTCCCTATTCTGAGATATTTAGCTGCACGACAAAAGTTAAAACACCGTCATGTGATTTCAGTTCCTCCTTTGTCCACCTGGGGGCCCTCCTCTACAATCTACATTTCAATTCATCCATTTCTTCAAGATTCAACATTCAAGAAGTTTATTTGTCACATACTTATATATACGTTCATACATATATGCAGTGAAATGTAATTGCAACGCTAAGAGGTGCTCGCACAGGTGACCGCAAGGGGCGGCGCCACAATCGCAATTCTGGGTTCTCTACTTCTATAGTAGTATTAATTGTCTGTGTTGTATTACATAGATATTTTCATTCTTATGAGTAATTACAGTATTCATTGCAGAAAGTGGAGATATAGCAAACCCTCCTTTGTTTATAAATTATTTCAAGTTATTTTTCTCATCACTTAAAAAAATGTACTTTAATAAAATAGCAAGAAAGATTTGTGGAGATTTATCTCCTTTCTTGTTGTTTGATTTATACCCCTTAGTCCTTGCTCTCCTTTTTATTTGTTCTCATCTATGTCTAGTGACTAAGATATGTTTATTTATATATGTATATACTGTATATCGTTTTATATAAATCCCCTATATTTTATTTTGTTTTTATTTTTTTTTACAAAATTGACATTTGGTTTATTCCTTATTCAGGCTCATGAGGGGCTGCAGCTGTCCCAGTTTACTGGACACATAGACACCATTCACGCAGGAATTACCGTAAATTAAGCAAGATATTTCTCTTATATGTGTAACTCTACCACAATAACATAAGCACATGACCAAACAAAAATGTGTGTGTGTGTGTATGTGTGTGTGTGTGTGTGTGTGTGTGTGTGTGTGTGTGTGTGTGTGTGTGTGCGTGTGTGTGTGTGTGCGTGTCTGCGTGTCTGCGTACATTTCTT
>NC_137206.1:25101741-25106741 GCF_960531495.2 Zeus faber | reverse complement strand
CTAATCATAGCATACCCCCGCGTGCACTCAACCCACACACGCACACACGCACGCACGCACTCTTGTACTGGCATCGAAGTCAGGTCTGAATAAATACACCTGGCCAGTGAGGATCCATGTTTCTGGTGCACTTCTTAACCAAAAAAATTGCCAATTCAGAGGCCAGTCCTTACAAGTATAGTAAAACAAACACACACACACACACACACACACACACACACACACACACACACACACACACACACACACACACACACACACAGATTTGTGCAAATACCCCCAGCATGCCATCATAGATCCATTGTTGGGGCTGCTGACAGTGAATGAGGACCCATCAGTGGGTCAGCAGAAATCCAGCCCAACTGTGAATGTCAGGGACAATAGCAGCAGTAACTGCAGTGCTGACACATCGAGAGGCCTTCCCAAAGCGAAAATAGTGCTGCCTGCTAAAACCTGAATTAAACTTCTAAGTATTTCAAAATCTTGGACAAAAATATGACCAGTTACATCTGGAACTCTGTTATCTCCAGATATGTGGACGTCTATAGTTCCTTTTTCCTCTTTTTGTTGATGTGCTGAGACGTGAAATAACTGTCACCATTCCAATGCTGCCTCTTTAATCTCTGAAAGGACCTTATTTGTTATTATATTAACACATCCTTCCAGTATGTCGCCAATTTCTTTATTTCATTCTATAAATGTATTCATCCATAAATATACATTTTCAAAATTCCCAACCCCGCCATCCCCTGTCGAGGTGTATTTTGAGTTTTGATGTGATCTTTAAATTGCAACATAATTCATTGTCATGACACTTGGTTGAATTCGATGGGATCATAGGTAGAATTTGAAATAGAACCCGTAAACTGATATGTTATACATTATATTATGTGAGATTCCTGAAGACCAATGTATTAATGACTTAACTCCGTATTGCAGAGTTTTGACCTTTGGGTTCGGTTCAAACATTTCTTCACTTTGGTGAGCAACACCAGGTCACAAGAGACTTTGTTGTGACATTTTCTGCACCACGAGACCGCGCACTTCCTCGGAAGCCGCTCTCAAACAGGGCCGCATGAAGTGTCTGGTGGTGGAGGCCGACAAGAGAGGCTTTTGCTGTCGTCAGGTGACCGTACTGTATGCTCGCTCGCATCGCATACATTAACGAGATGTGTTGCAGCGCCCCACTTCTGCCTAGAGACCTCCAAATAAACTCCTCCATGAGAGTGATATTTTACACCCTTATTAAGCTTGAAAAGGAAAGTATAGAAATTAACCTTTTGCTTTTCCAAGTTGTCAGGCATATTGCTCCTAAGACTGGGGAATGTCCCAGAATACCTCCGTACTTCTATATGAGTGGATGGCTTCTTTGAAACCAAATGGGGCCTGACCGACTGAAAAACAACAGGAAAATATGATTTTTTGAGAGCCCCTCCCTACATGCAACGGTGCAACGGTGAAGCGTTCCTCCGAGAACAGCCGTTGAGCCCACAACCGGCACTGGCCTGGCTATGTCTGCTTGTTTTATAGGTCAGTGACCTCAAATCAGACACCTTTTCAGGCACCACAGATTTTGCAGCCACCGCATGAGAGCGGTGCCCGCACTGCACGACAGGAAGACGCCACACACGAGTTGCCTTCCAAATGAAAAATAACTTGAACGCTTCAGACTGTGCAGACTGTGTCACTATTCTACACACTGTTGTGGGCCGGAGGAGGAAGTAGACAGTTCCCCTTGTCAATAGAAACATCCACATACCTGTATGTAGTCGTTCACACAGACAAAATACACACTTACACAGAAACAATCATATACTGCGTGTGTGTGTGTGTGTGTGTGTGTGTGTGTGTGTGTGTATATACATACACACATGACAATATTGCGATTCTTTGTTTTGCAATACATCAAGTAATACCATAATCCAATATATTATTAATTTATTTTATATTTCACTGCACCTTTTACTGCGGACTGCAGTAAAAAGTTTGAAACGCATCTTTTTTTCCTCAGCTTTGGTCTTCCGTCCACACTGTTTCTTGAAAACGCTGATGTCATGACGTCAACTTGGGTTGGGAACCTACGAGCAACGGGCGACAACCAGATTGTTCACGTGCGTGTGGCCAGTTCTGTTCCATCGAATGACACGTTTACAAGAAATTAAATGAGTTTGCCGTGTCTCCATTGAAAGTTGAAAAGTCTCTCCAACTTTGGGAATTGCGCCTGTACAGTATTGTGTCTGAATATTAGGATCTGCTGACTGCACTGTTTTTAGCTGCTGCAACACCTGAATTGACCTCCGGGGGAGAATGAAGCGTCACGTTTGTTGTCCAATTCTCTCTGTGGGTCTCGTGCTTTGGACGTGTTGAGAACCTTAAATGACTTGAGATATGAACCTCATTACCATGACACTGCTTCTTCGCACTTTTAACAAAGGAACCTATTCGGTTGCTGCTGCAGGTTTCCCCCACCCGCGTGCACGTGTTAAAGAAATGGGAACAGCCTATATCTCAAGGCCCGAAATGTAAATCAAATTAAAAACAATTCTTGCCGTCGGAATATCAATACAATACCGTGAGGAAAAATACTGCGATACTATCCCTTACAGATTAATTTCCCCCCACCCCTAGGAGAGTTTGATTAAAAGAGCCAGCTACAAACAGACAGACAGACAGACAGACAGACAGACAGACAGACAGACAGACCGACGGAGAGACAGGCAGACGGACAGACGGACGGACGGACAGACATGCAGACGGACAGATGGACAGATGGTCAGGCAGAGAGACGTGCAGACGGACGGACAACGCAGTTACTCACCCTGACAAAGTTGTCGGGGAAGAAGCCCCTGCGTCCGTCCAGCTCGCCCTCCCACCAGCCGCCGTCATCGCGGCGAATATTGACGATGACATCGCCGACCCTCAGACTCAACTCATCCGCCTGCTGGGCCTCGTAGTCGAACTCTGCCACCGCCTCCACTGGACGGACGGAGGGAGAGAAGGGATAAGAACCCAGCGGCGATAACGGTCGTTGGTGTACCTCTCGTTTTTCTTGGGTTTCTGCGCACGCACGCATACACACACGCACACACACGCACACACACACACGCACACACACACACACACACACACACACACACACACACACACAGGCCCAAGTACTGATCCTTGTCTTTACTGTGTGGGCGGCGAGGAGCGCGGGGGGGGTTACCATAGAAACGGCAGCAGAGAAGGGGTAGCTATGACTCAAACACCATGCACCCCCCAAACATATACACACACACAGGCACACTCACACATGTGTACATCTCTCTCTCTCTCTCTCTCTCTCTCTCTCTCTCTCTCTCTCTCTCTCTCTCTCTCACACACACACACACACACACATAAACAGTCTTGTATAAACTCCCACCACCATCCGCAGCTCGCAAACACACTGTGTCCAACTCGCTGCCACAGCAGTGAAAAATCCCCCAAATCAGAAATCCTCATCACAAAATTCGGATACACTTATATTATGACACACATTCTCATACAAAATTAATCACGATGAGGAGATACTGCCTGGAAGTTCTGTCAATGTGAGGCCCGAAAAAAAAAATTGTATTTCAATATGACAGTGTTTTAAAAGTCTATGCAATGTAAGGCCATGTTTAAGCTGCAATATGTGATATTTCTGCTCATTAAAAAAATAATAATCAAAAAAATGGAATGGGGACAGGGAAACTCCCTGTAACGTGAAGGAGGAACCACCTCCCCAATCTACGGCTCGGTGTGCTTTTCGACTAACTGTTTTATTTTTCAGAGCTACGCTAACTGGCTCGGGAGTTTGTTTAATTCAATAGACATTTCCTTGGATTTCGCTTAATGCATGGTTTTAAGATGAAATGCAAATAAACATTAATAAAACCCTATATATATATATATATATATATATATATATATATATATATATATATATATATATATATATATATATATATATATACTGTATATACAGTACCATATATACTGTATATTATTACATAGTGGTCTTGTTGATTGCATATTTTTGTGGTCATAAATACTTTAAAACAGTATGGCTGCTCTCAGCTCTCAGGGTAGAGTCACAGCAACAGTTTACAGTCAGAAGAACAGACAAGGCCTGTAATGCATCAATATTCAAGAGACAAGCGTGTGTGTATGTGTGTGTGTGTGTGTGTGTATGTGTCAGTGTGTGTTTTTAGTGATGTGTGAAAATGGTGAGTTACATTTCTACAAAGACTGTGTCTGTGTGTGTGCGTGCATGTCTGTGTGTGTGTGTGTGTATGTGTGTGTGTGTGTGTGTGTGTGTGTGTGTGCGTATTTGTGTGTGTGTGTGTGTTTGTGTGTGTGTGTGTGTGTCTGTGTGTGGGTGTGTGTGTTTTTGGTGATGTGTGAAAATGGTGAGTTACATTTCTACAAACATAGACACAGTGTGTGTGTGTGTGTGCGCGTGTGTGTGTGTGTGTGTGTGTGTGTGTGTATGCGTGTGCGTGTGTTTGTGCTCTGGCATGCGGCATCAAGACACAAGACAGTGACGTGGCCTACATTCCATTGGCCTGCATCCTTTTTGTAATTGAATTAGCCTGTGTGTGTAATATTTAATTAGCGTCTATTTATCTGACATAGAAGAGGAAGCATACTTTCTTACACCAGGCCACCAATGCTTTCCAATGCAGATACGAGAATCACAAACAAACAGCTTACGAGCAGAATCTTGAAGTCCTTGACGTGCCATGCTATTTTTGGTAAAAAAAAACAAAAGACACTCAGATGGTCGGGTGTGGCCAAACGTGCGGCAGAAAGAAGCTTAGAATGTCAAGGGCTAAAACTAGAAAGGGCATTTGACTTGCTTAAACAAACACGGAGAAATGTTAATAATCAACATGCATTCCAACGCGGCATTCTTGATGAGGCCAGGTTTAACACTGCTCCCCCTAGTGGTGGAAAGTTGAATATAATTTAAAAAAATACATCATTCAAAT